>NW_026869098.1:0-133421 GCF_020745735.1 Hemiscyllium ocellatum | reverse complement strand
GTCTCAGTGTGTTGCATAACATGTTTCACCTTCCCCACTCCTCTGTCCGAATGAACGTCTTATGGTTTTCACCTTCCATTTCCCCTGTGAAACACATGGGGGGGTTGGAAGAGGTAGGCATTGTTTTATTTTGAATATCACGGAGACTATCAGAACTTACACGCACAGGAATGCTCAGATACACACACTAATACAATGATACCAAAGACGTGAGCCTGTCAGGATTACTTTTACATCTGCTCCCTTGAAAGCATATCATTATCACACTCGCTACTTGTGTGTCAAAATGTGAGGAGCTGAAAAACCACAGATAAATGGAAGGGGGTGGGGCTGGTTGGTAAATGTAGCTGGAAAGTAAAGGGCGGGTGACAATGTAAATGTTGGTGACATGCCGGAGTTGAGGATGGATCAGTTTCGGCTGGAAGAACATGGACAGGTAGGACAGGACAAGATGGCGTTGCCGAGTTGGGTTTTTGGATCTAGGATTAGGTGGGAGGAGAGAGAAGAGGCAACCAGTGAAATTCATGTTGAGAGCGTGTGGTTGGAGGCTGCCAAAGCGGAAGGTGAGGTGCTCGTCGAATAGGCGGGTTGTGAGGGTTTGAGGGTGGAGGAGGACCACAACATACAGGAGTGGGGAGACATGTTGAAGTGCTCAGCCACAGGGCATTGGGGTTGTTTATTGCCTGTGTTCTATGGATGTTATTTGAAACGTTCTGCCAGTTCAAGTCCTGTCTCCAAATGTAAACCAAGAGCAACAGACACCCTAGATGTTGTGTTGTCGTTGCAGGAAAATCTATCAGATGTGGAAGGATCATTTGGACCCTTTCGTGGTCGTGACAGGAAGGTGGGAGCGCAGATTTTGATACTCTTTCTGTGTTAATTGAATGTGCGGGAAGTAGAGGAGATGTTGGTGGCGGTGCAGAGAATTAAAAAGAAGGTGGCAGAGGGAATGGTCTCTGCAGAACGCAGTTAACGGTGAGCAAGAAACATATTTCTTGTGGTGGGCTATACTTGTGGGTGGCGAAAATGTTAGAAATGTAACTAATTCACTAATTATACACCAATTCCCCTTATGCCTCAATGACCAAACGGGAGACGAGTGAGTGGCCACTTCCTGTTGCTGAGTGACATGATCCTGGGGGCTCACTAGTCTACAGATTTCCATGTGTGCCAGTCTGGAGCAGTTGAATGACTGCGTCCTATTCTTATGGACAAGGATTCTGAAAATAGATGAAGTCCTCCTGCTGCTGAGTAACAGGTTCCAATAACTGTGCACTCTGCTACTGCTTCTATGGAATGCTCCTGTAGTAGACGGAATCATATCCTCACATTTAAAATTCTCAAAATAAAATACCCAAGAGTGAATGGCCTCCTCCTCATTGACTGCCTCCTGTCCCTCTGTAGTCTAGGCTAGAGTCATTAAGTGCCATAGCAATCTGTGTGTAATGAGCAGCCAGTAAAATATATCGGATGGTGATTCTTCCCTTCTCAGATGCAGAAACACAAGCACATTGCACCGCAGGTGTACTCTCGTAAAACCTCGCGCATCTGTAGTAAAATTTGTCTATGTTTTGAATGACTCCCTTTGCAGACTGCGTGAGCATTCCAGATTTTCACGTCTTCAAGTGGGAATTAGGCTCGTGTGGGCTGAATGGCTTTCTCCTATACGTCTGCAGCAGCAACATTGGGATAAAAAAAACCCTCGTTCTGTGGCAGCCGTCTCAGTACTCTGAATGATGTCTGAAGTCAATGGAAGGATTTGATTACAATGCACTTAAAAGTAGGAGCACGGTTACACTACATCAACATTGCTTTCCTTCTTGTTTTCTTTTTAAATTTCCCCACCAATCCTTTTATGCAGCTGGGATGATATTTTATAGCTGTCCCGTTTAAGAAACAATGTGGGTCATATCCAACTCAGCAGTGTTCTGACACTATTAGCAGTTGCAAGGAAGAAGATTAAATATATTGGTGGATTTGTGATCCTTCTCTCAGCAACCTGCACTGATTTCAACCAGACCATCTAAATGTTCCCGCGTGTTGTATTTTTTGTCGTGAAAAGTGATGTAGGAAGGGGTTAAAAGAAACTGTTTGTTCAGTGATTGCGATTAATGTCAGTCTCCATGGATTCGAATTATTCCAGTGTGGGGTTTCCATTCTTCGACAAATGGGCGCCGTTTAATGTGTTGTCACACTAACAGGGATCAGCAGCTCCAGAGAGAGGGGGAGGCGAGTTCAGAATCTGAAAACAATCGACTGGAATATCCCAACAATGGATCAGAATCTGAGAACGATAGACTGGAATGTTCCAACATTAGATCTGAATCTGACAGCAATAGACTGGAATGTCATAGCAATGCCCAAAAGTTTATCTGGTGAAGTTTGGCATTTTTCGAAAAATTATGATCGGATGTCATTATCAACGAGGATCCATTATGCACTCATTATTATTCATTACATTTATTTTCCTATCCTGGCTATCATTGGTGTCCCGGGTAAGTGTTAAAGTGCAGGTATTTTTTTTCTGTAAACCAGGTATGCGAGCATTACTGATCTATTCTCTGCAATCGTTCCTGCTCAACCTGTTCCACGTCACACTCTGAAACCACGTATTTACACTGGAAAGCCCTTCTAACTGCATCAAATTGTTTGTTCTTTCATCCCACTTTCTTTTCTGAAAGTATAAATCTTGGGTCTCTCTGTTCAGCCGATGCTTTGCATGACCGCCTGTGATAATTAAATATTTACAACGTGGACGTCACTAGCTTTACTTCTCGTGACAAGCTCCATTTTCTTCATCCGATTCCATCCTGACCCTGGCTGATATCTAAGAATGGAGGCGACGAAACTCAGCTGTGACCATGAGCTGATTCCTGACATCATGTCCGGTCCAATCCTAATTATACATGCTAACGCTCCCAATATATATTTAACTGGGCAATCCCTCACCAATTGGGTATTGAGCTATGAAATAAAGCCTTAATGATGTGAAATATCGGCTGCTGACATTCCCAGCTCCAAACCTGCGGAAGCAAATATGCTTCAGTATTCCTTGTCTTGTATCCAAACTCACACAAAAATCACATCAATCCATCATTCCTGTGACCTGTGAACCTATTGTTGTCGGTCACGAAAAATGTTTATTCGAATATTCTCAAGCAAATCAGCATGCCTATGTATAAAATGTTCCTGACAGCTGTTCGGATTGAAACTGATTTCGTCACTGCGTTTTTTGTTTCAAAAAATGATTTTAGCATTTAATGACTCCAAGATATATGCGCGTGCGCACACACACGCGCGCGTACACACACACACACACACACACACACACTCACACACATACACAGGATGAAATTGTCTTTTTTTCTGCTGCAATGATTATATAGAGACAGAAGTGTGTGGGGATTCCATTAACGGTTACTCAATGTATTGGCTACAAATTTATCCAGTGCACGCACAGTACCCATATATTGGCACAGGTTTGCAATGCTCCCCATGCCAGAGTGGCAAATTTCCTGATTATTACTCTTCCATCTTCTGCAAAGCTTTCCATGCTGGGCAATTGCTTTGTCCCTAGTTTATGATTTCTGAGCTGGTTGTGAGATGCTTATCCAGATCTTTGGCTCTATATGATATCGAGTGCTGGCATTGGAAGCTCAGAAACGATGAAATAGTGTCTTGTTCAGTTCCCGATTTGCGCACCTGGTTCTCCATTTTAAATGGATGCGGGTGGAAGCATCAACTTTGTCTCATGTCTATGTAAGTTGGGCCAACCTGTCCACTGAATGCCTGTGTCTGTCCCTCTCGCTGAATGTTCAGTCTGTCATCTGAGGAAGCCCCTCGAACATGACTGTGAAGGAAATGGCATCGAAATTGTATCTGAGAGGCTTCTGACTGATTCCTGTTATGGAAAAGTTAGTGGAAGTGCTCGGAATGGCTTGTTGGAGGTTATGCTTTCAAGGTGGCTAGTTCGTTCTCATGTATTCTGGTGGATCAACCAGCCTGTCCGTCCGACGTAGTGTCTTTGCAGGCCTTGAATGGAGTTCTCTAGATGAAATTCGCATTACACCTGTTGTTAGCACAGCATCTTTTAATTTCATCAGTAAATGTTTCAGTGTGTTGGTATGTTGTGGGCGACCATGATGACAAGTAGTCAGAGTGGTTTGGTCGTTCCTCCAAATGTCTTTTGATGTATGATTGTGTGGCTTGGATCGCTCTATATGTTGTGTCTTCTTGTTTGGGTTTGTTGTTCAAGAATCTGCGGGCTTTAGTCATCGGGTACAAGTTAGTCTTGAATTATGCTCACAGGTATTTTTATTCTATGGCTCATAGTTGGTGTTTTATTGCAGTGTGTAGTGGTCTGTTTCTGTAATGTCCTGATGCAGCTTCATTCATTTGTTGTTGAGATGATTGTTCCAGCAGTTGAGTACCTGCATGTATGTGTTGCTTTCCTGTAGACTGTTACATTCCACTGTGACATCAAGGAAGGCAGCATGTTTTTGCTCTCTTCCTCTTTGATGAAATGTATGGCAGTGAGGATGTTGTTAATGATATTATAGTTTAATTCTAATATGTACCGCTTTATAAAAATAAAGGTGTAATTCACATAGCGGATTCCAAACTTGGTTTGGATCATGAGGAGATCGCTTCGTCCTTGTCCCTCCATAACTCATTCTGCGAAGAGTCCTAATATTGCTAATCTCTTGGGTGTCCTGATGATTTGTTTGTAGGTCTTACCATTGAAGATGAAGTGCGTAGTGAGGCAAAGGTCCGCGATCTTGAGAATGCTGGCCTTGCTGCTGGAGTTGGTGATGACTGTTGTTTATGTCCTTGGCTTGTCTCGTAGTGAGGTCAAATGTTCTTTGGCAAGGGTAAAGTCACGTGTTTTGAAAAGGGACGCAAGGTGCACGGAGACCATTACATCGTCCTCTACTACCTTGGTGTCCTTGATGATATTCCGGTATGCTTGTCTGTAGTGAGTGTAGTGACATGCGTCTTCTCCGAGGTATTTTAGTTCACAGTGAAGTTGTGTGGAAGTGTTATGTTGCTATGCCGCGAATTGAGAGGTTGAATCAGTCTCAGCCGGGGAGGTGTTGGGGGCGTTGCGTTGCTGTTGTTATGTGGGGTGTCATGTGGCTGGTTTCTGTACCTCAGGTTATCGCGAGAAACTGTGTGTCCTTTCAGTTTCATTCCTTGGAGATCTGTCTTGTTAACATCGCCAGATTTGTGCAGTTTCTTCAGTCATGACTTGATCCAGATTCCCAGCTGTGAAGCCGGGTACTGAGTCACGATTTAGTATGTGTCCGCAGCTGTGCGAAGTGAATTCGTTTTTGCAATGAATTTTGTTCTGTTTAGAATGACGATTATGCACCCTTTGCCTGCCGGAACACTTACAATATTTCTTACTTTTCTGAGTTCTTCCAGAGTAGACATTTCTTGTGTCTTGATGGCGTACCCTCCTTTTTTTCTGCTTAGTATTGATGCTACTGCGTGTCTGATCTCTGCTGGGATTATTCTGTATATACGTTATTTTAGCAGTTTTGATTCCAGTGCTATGAGGAAGTCATTTTAGTTCACGTCTCTGTAGTTGTCGGTCATTCCTTGTACGAGGACGACTTTTCTTTTGTTTGTGTTAGTGGTCGGTCAGACAGGTTCTTTATCCAAGCTTCTGAATTTGTTGTGTTCTTCTTCTGTGCAAACCTGTACAGTTTATTTTCTTGTCAGGCTATATTTCTTTCTCTGCGGTTACTTGGTACTGATGTTTCGTTTTAATGTGCTTGCCCAATCCTGGTCAGACGTTTTGTTGCACGAAGTGTTTTGGCATGTCATTTCCAGTTGACATTTGTTGTGTCAGAGTTAGGCAACATTAATCAATTCTCGCAAATGTCTGCGATCATTCTATTCTGCTATTCTTCCCGCTTGTGGAGTATTGGGAGGTGGTTTGTACAAGACACAACGTGATCATGCCTGTATTCAGAGGCATTTGTGTGGAGAGAATTCAGGTGTTAGCGGTTGGCGTTCAGTCGGAAGGTGTTGGGTTCCCATCATTGGGCTTGTTTCAAAATATGATGCACACAAGTGTTTGTTGTTTTTGAGAAGACTTACAGCTGAGGTTGTCGTTTCGGTTGTAAGTCTTCTCAAGATTCTCAAAATGGGGTTATGGCAATACAATTCGACCATCGCCTCTGCGAATTCTGTTTCCTTTAAGATTGTTACTATTTTTGCTTCGCTTAGTCTATAAAGAGCTCTGTCAATTCTGCCAAATTCCTGATGAAGGGCTTTTGCCGGCAACAACGTCTCTCCTGCTCCTCGGAAGTTGTCTGACCTGTGGTCCTTTACCTGCAGCACACTCTTGACTCTGAAATGGAATATCTGCAGGTCTCACTGTCACCCAACTGACCATGAAATATTTCCATGAGTCATTGAAGATTACTGCATCATTCTGATAAACTGATCAGTTTTAACGCGGCTGGTGTGCGTATAATTCCAAAAAGCATAATTTATTTTTATTGTAATATCCAATTTGTGATGACGCCTGCAGAAACTTCCTTCACCTTATCGGATAACACTCTCTGCTAATCAATATGCAGTAAGCTCAACTTTGTGGTGTAAATGGCTTGGCCAACTTACTGTATATAGTCCACCAATGCTACCATTAGACATGAGCCCTACTTTGTATGGTCTTCATCTTCCGAGAGTCCACACAAAATCGTTGACTCCTATCGTGTTTGGGAACTAATGATTGGCGAACTCCACTCACTGTGACTCGTATCGTTGAAAACCTCGTTGAGTATCTCATCCACTTCCTTCTGCGTCTGTGTGTCATTCTGAGTATTAAGTCTGTAGGAAAGCTTTGTTTTTTCGAACAGCATTCCCACCTCCACGTATTGCAAAATAGCATTAGTACATCCCATCTTATTGCTGTATACGACTTCGTATTGCAGCAACAGACCTTTCAACTGGTTTGTTTCGTCCTGAAACAGACGGTTGACGCAACTATCCACATCTTCAAGGACATTCTCAAGGTGTACAATATGTCCAGGCACATCCAACTGCACGACATCTTCATTTGTTTCTTCACTTTGCAGAGTGTTAACAAACACGTACTTTGGTGGCCTAAGTTTCTTGTTTCTTGATGATCTCTCTGGGTTCCCCATATCACATGAAGGAAGCTACGACCTCCTCTCCCATCTTGGCCTTCGTGTTCCGGAATCGAATTGCCTCCAGAGATCTGGTCATCACGTCTACATTGGCATCAAGTTCTGGTTCCCTCTTTTAGTTTTAGGAAGAGGGCCTACACAATCAATCATAACCTGCAAGAAAGGTGCTTTGACGACGTGAATTGACAGAAATGTGTTCGTTTTGTTGCTGCCTGCACTTGCCAACCATTTGTCACGTATGACATATATTGTGAAATTTAACCATAACCTGTGCAGTCTAGGCGAATAGAAGGGCTCTTGTACCTTCCGCAGCCTGTAGTGACTTCGTACTGGTAATTTAGCTTTTAACCATAATACGTCCTGTCTGCACGCTACCAGTAACTTAACCTAGTGCACTCCACCCATTTCTCATCTGCACGATACTGCCGTGCTCTCGCCTTACAGAATATTATTCTATCTTTAAGATAACAAACCTCAGCAATACATTCTCATTGATTTCTGTGTATGTATACCCACAGATTTATTCTCTCGCATTTCTGTTATCAGTCCATGAGTCTGTCAGGACGAAACACTTCTGCCAGATGCTCTTCCTGTTCAGGCTTTTTTCACATACCATTTCCTCAAAACTCAACTCCCTCGTATTTTTCATTGTTTTTTTTCTTTCTTGCTGTGACTCATGATAGGGATATTGTGTTCCAGCAGTCTGTAAAAAAATTCAAAAATACATTTCTTTCCACTTCACAGTATGCTTCTCTTCCTTTGGCTTATCCGAACAAGCGTTGTCCCTCCCACTTTAACTCTCATAAACAATTCTGAAGAGCAAGCTGCATTTCGGCGAACTGGTACTCTGCCAATCGCCCCAACTGTTACTCCTCAGTCTTGACTTGGTTCTCCACCGTGTTCTGCCACAGGGGAAAGCTAGATATCTGTCCATCTGTTCCACAAATTAATACTTTATTGAGCAACATTTCAGAATGAATGCAAATTTGTTCATCTCTTACTATAAGATACCAAGTAAAATATGTTTTCACAAAATTAGTTTTTTTTTGTCCCTTCTCCCACTGTGCTTTCTGAGTTAACTTTACGTATACATTCGAATTATTTATGGAAATCAAGAGCTTACTCTAAACCCAGCTCCTCTACTTTGCCTGCGGTTTCCTTATTTACTTGCATTAACTCCACTGGTTTATCATTTGTACACACATCTTTTCCCACAGTGCCTTTATTAAACGAGCAGAAATGTGACTTAAAATGCTGCACCAGTTGGTAATGATGTAAATTGCTTGGAATGGGGAAGTAAATTGCAGGGGATTGTCAAAATTGAAATGTTGAGTTTATTCGAGGAACAATTACTACATGTCCTTGATAAGTATGTACCTGTCAGGCAGGAAGGAAGTAGTCGCACAAGGAACCTGTGTTTTATTGAAGAAGTTGCATCACTTGTCAGGAACTAAAAAAAGGCTTATGTGACGATGAGGCATGAAGGTTCAGTTTGGGCCTTTGAGAATGACAAGTTAGCCAGGAATGACGAAAGAGAGAGCGAATATGTGCCAACAGGGGACACGAGAAATCATTGGCACATACGATCAAGGAAAACCCTAACGTTTCCTTAGGTCGATCAAGAATAAAAGAATGATTGGAGAAAGATGGTGGCCAATCAAAGATAGCAGTGGAAAGGTATGCAAGGTGTATGAGGAATTGGGCAGCGTGAACTCGCACTGGCAACAGACAATGTGGTTGAGGAGAATACTGAGAGACAGGCTATTGGACCAGATGGGATCGAGGGTGACTAGGAGGATGTATTATCAGTTCAGGAATGTGCGAAAATAGACACGTCACCTCGACTGAATGGGATTTAACCTTGGATTCACGAGAAAGCCAGGCAGGAAATTGTAGAACCTTTGGCTTTGATCTTTTTGTTGTCATTGTCTGCAGGAATAAAGCCAGAAGATGAAGACTGGAGGATATCACCTCGGTCCCCTTCATCAAGGAAGATCTTGAAGACATGTCTGGCAAAAATAGACCAATCAGCCTTGCATCGGTTGTGGATAATGTGTTGCAAATTTTGTAAGACATAAGATTGATAATCACCTGCAAAGGAAGGATTTAATTTGTGATAATCAGCATAGTTTTGTGAAGGGTAGGTCGCGCCTCACAAACCTTATTGATGTATCCGATAAGGTTGTCAAACAGGTGGATCAGGGTAAAGGTGGATCAGTTTGATTTGGTGCATATGCATTTCAGTAAGGCGTTCATAGGTTTTCCCACAGAAGGCCATGGCACAAGATATGGAGGCATGAGACTGATGGTGATTTAGCAGCGTGGATCACAAATTGGCTAGCTGAAAGAATACAGAGGGTTGTAATAGATGGGACATTTTCATCTTGGTGTTGTGCAATGACTTACTTTGGGCCCACTGCAGTTTGAAACGTTTATGGACGACCTGAATGAGGACGTAGAGGGATGGTTCAGTAATGTTGCAGATGACAATCAGTTCGGTCGAGTTATGGATAGTGCTAAGGATATTTCAGGTTACAGTGGAACATAGATAAGCTGCAGAGCTGGGTTGAGAGGCGGCAAATGATCGTTAATACGGAAAAGGTGTGAGGTCATTCATTTCAGAAAGAGCAACAAGAATAAAGAGAACTGGGATAACGGTAAGATTCTTCGAGCTGTCAATGGTCACTGAGGTCTCAGTGACCAGTGTCCAACCACGGAATTGCCAACCATTTTGACTACTATTGCTGGAGGGAATGAGCTCCGGAGCCCCGAGTCCATGCTGCAGCCGTATTGATCTCTGGCCTGGCCGCACTTGCAGTATTCCATGCAGTTCTTGTCACTGCATTACATGTAGGATGCGAATGCTTTCGAAAGTGTTCAGAGGATATGTAGTAGGATGTTTCTTGGTTTGGTAGGAATGCCTAAAGGGAAAGACCTGAGGGATTTGAGACTGTTTACTTTCCAGAGAAGAAGGTTGAGAGGTGATTCATTGAGACGATTAAGGTCATCAAAAGATTAAATCAGGTGAACATTGAGAGTGTTTTTTTTCCATGGTGATGATGGGGACAGAGCTTTAAGTTGAGAGGTAAAAGATGTAGGTCAGGTGTCAGCGGTAGGTTCATTAATCAGAGGACAGTCGGGGCGTTGAACGCACTGCCTGCATCAGTAGTAGACTCGCCAAACATCAGGGGATTTACATAGTCATTGGAAAATAAATGGATGAAAATAAATTCGTGTAGGATAGATAGGCTTCAGATTGGCTCCACAGGTTGACGTCACATCGAGGGCTGAACAGCCTGAATTGCTCTGTAACGTTCTGTCTTCTAAGTTCTGTAAGTTTTCCTCCTTCCTACTTTATGTGTCTTAAGCACTGTCTCTAATTTTCTGGTAACAATTAATAAACACTCAAAGTAGCAAGTTTAATATCTTCATAATTGGCGTGTAAGTTACCTCGATGTTCTGAAAGGTATCTTTCTCAGATGTTTCATCACGATGGTCAGGTAAAAACATCATCGTTGAGAGTCTTTGGTGAAGCGTAGTGCTGTGTTCCACGCCTATACATTACGGTCATGGTTTCTTACGATGTATGATGTCATTTCCGGTCCGCTTTTTCAAAGGAAAGTTAGCTGTGATTGACGTCGGAGTGTTTATTGATGGATTTCGGGTCAGAATGTTATGCTTTATGTCTTAAAGTCTTTTGATCCTTCATCTGACAGTGCTGCAAATAGCTCACCAGCTCTGCCGACCAACTTCATCTGAAGGAGCATATCCCACAATTTCTGTGACCACTCGACCTGACTCAGCATATTTCAAATGAAATAATGAAGCTTTTACATCGTGCTCAACAAATGGTGAAAATATTCTGACACACTTCAGTGTGACAATGCCTTTTGTCTTTATCTCATTCCCTTTAACATGACTTTCCTGATGAATTCGGAACTTCTGAAAATTAAAATTCTCTATCATTTTCTCAGTCCCATTTTTCTCTTTCTCTCCATTTCCTTAAGAACCTTCTTCCCCTTTCTTTTTGCCCTCGTTCTCTTTTTTGCCACCCTCTCTTTCTTCTTTCTCTCTCTCTCTCTCTTTCTCTCTTCCTTATCTCTTCGTTTCACTCTCTCTTTTCCAATCTGCTCTCTTTGTTTCGTCTCTTATGGCTGCTCCTTCCTTTTCTTTTTTGCATTTACGTCAATTGCAATTTATGATTTTTTTTCTCTAACGCTCGCTCACCTGTCTGTTTCTCAGATACACTTAAGTGATTCTCCACTTCCATAAGAGTTTCAGCTGTCCTTTTGCCGCTGGTCAGAACCAATCTTTAAATGTTTGCTAATTGTAGGAAGAAATACTTTCGCTGTCTTTCTAAACCTTCTTGGCACAAAGGGCGATCAACTTCAAATCCCAAAATCATATAAGCAATGTCAGGATCCATTGCCCTCATTTTTAATTGAACAAACCACATGTAACATTTTCGCCGACTTTTATTTATGAATCGAAGACACCACTTGGAAAATGCATGAATCTGCTGGGACCTTTTGTGCACCAAAGCTCAATCTGTCCAAACCTCCGACTGGTCTTGATTAAATCTTAGCAAATCTAGACTCCGCCGCTCCGTACTGTTCGGATACGGCCGGGATCCCCCTTTATTAATTAAACTCAACTCCCAGAAAGCCTTCCCATCCTTTCATAATCTCTTAAGATAGGAGTGACGGAGAACTACCAAATTCCACTATGTGCAGAAAAGAGTATCAATTTACTCTTTGAGTCGAAAGTGAACATCAAGCAGCAGCTATTCGCAACTCTATGCATCTCTCCTCTAAACTACTTATTACTGCCTCCAACGCTGTAACGATATGCCGTTTCAATAGGACACTTAATAAAATTACATCAATGTAATTTTAGAACGACACAGCCGCTGTCGTCTTCTAAGATTTCACTCTTCCGCCTGCTGATTTCCTGGATCATATTCTTTCTTTTTGTCTGAGAAAGTATTTCAAATGAAAAGTTATATTTGACGGTGCATTTCTTAAATTTGGGAGAGCAGGATATCAGTTGTGCAGGCGTTCCTGTGTAGATGGCAGCTGCTCTCTGATTTTGAAAATGTTGCATTGTCATATCCCTAACATCGGACCATTGAATTAGCAGCTATGGCACAACTGTGGGCGGCACGGTGGCACAGTGGTTAGCACTGCTGCCTCACAGCACCTGAGACCCGGGTTCAGTTCCCAACTCAGGTGACTGACTGTGTGGAGTTTGCACGTTCTCCCCGTGTCTGCGTGGGTTTCCTCCGGTGCTCCGGTTTCCTCCACAGTCCAAAGATGTGCAGGTGAATTGGCCATGCTAAATGCCCGTAGTGTTAGGTAAGGGGTAAATGAGGGGTATGGGTGGGTTTCGCTTCGGCGGGTCGGTGTGGACTTGTGGGCCGAAGTGCCTGTTTCCACACTGTAAGTCTAATCTAATCTAAAAAAAACTTAAACTCACTGGTTAAATTTGCATTGTTGTCAAAACAGAAACGAAGTCTTCTGCATTTATTTCATTGCCACCTGGTTGATATTTTCAATTTTCCAGTACACTCTAGGACTGCCAACTAGTCATATACACAGACGCTTGTGAATTCTCAGTTCAGTACAACATTTAGTCTCTCTCTGAAATGTTTCCACCTTCAAATTGTAAATCATAACAAAACCTTCCCATTCGTCTCGTTTCCCAAATGACATTATTTCTCTCCTGCTTTTATGATTTCCGTGATTTCCCAAGTCGATCAAGGTTACCTTACCCACTCTGCACCACGCTTCGTTTTCCTTGGAATGAATCTTTGTTGTTCTCCTAAATTAATCCCAGAAGCTCCACTCACTGCAATTCCACTGCCTTTACTGATGGATTCCTCTCCCAATCAATTTTTCCTAACATCTCCCTCATGAGTCTGTATTTGGCTTTTTTGAGCTTCATGCCGTTACCTCAGGATCTAACTTCTCCCTCTCATACCGCAGCGTTATGACCACCACCTCCGAAGAATTCCTACACCTTAAGCTCATGTATCAAGTCTGCCACATTGCACAACGCTAAATAGGAATTGCTCGTGCCTTAGTATGCCTCATCGCAAACTGCTCCAAAAAGCAATCTCGTAAATATTTCACAATTCTCCTTTCTTGCAATTCATTATTAAATGGATGCTCTCAATCTACCTTGCATTTTGAAATATCTCATGGACACTGTAACTTTGCCTTTCCTGCGTATCTCTTGTATCTCCTGTCATATCTTGCGCTCTAATTCCTGACTACTTTATGAGGGCTGAAACTAACTTCGGCTGTGTCTTTTTTTATTTCCATTTATTTCTGTGCCATCTGATTAAATATCAGTTCCTGCTGTTGATTTAATTTCGTTTCTTTTCCTGATGAGGCAACTACACGCCCTCTACCCAGTTGTCCATATTTTCAATAGATTGTATATACTTAAATATTAGCTTTCAATCCCAATTCCTTTGCAGCCACATCTCTGTAATGCCCATCACGTCTTACGCGATCATTTCAATCTGCGTCACAAGTTCACTTACTGCATTTCTTATGCTGTTTGCATTCAGAGAAAACACTTCAGGCCTGTATAAATCTTCACACTTCTCATTGTCATTTATTTTTCAAGTATGTTTGAATATCACTTGCTTACACTCTCCATATATTCCGCCATGTGTTTTCTCCGGTTCCAGAGATTTTAATAATCTCTCCTTAGTTTCGCATTTTTTCCTTCTCTTTTAGTTTGTGTTCTGTAATTTCACCTACTACCGAAAACTCCTCTTCTTCCACCCCATCTCCCGCACGCCATTTCCTTCAATGCCATTTCTGCACTCTTCGTTCTGCGATTTACAAGGACTCTGGTACCAGCCTAGTTCAGATTAATACATTGCTATTGAAACATATTCCCTTCTTCCGCGGGCTTGGCGCCAAGATTCCATGAATTCAAATGCATTTCTCCCACATTAATCTTTTAGTGAGCCAAGGATTTACCTGCTTAATCTTCGTGACCCTGTGCCAATGTGACAGTGGCTCAGGAATTACTGCAGATATAGTAAGCTTTTTGGATCTGGTTAGTGATATGGTCAGGAATATATGTTCCAGATTAAGTCATTTTCTCGAGAAAAATCGAGACGCAGCGACACACGTACAGATGCACACACCAATGCAAATGTCTTAAGACAAACAAAATAAAGAAAACTTGCCAGTGTTCCATAATAGGTGACTCACAAACAAGTGGAAAAAAAATGTCGCACACATTGTCTTCTGTTTGCATATATGTTTCCACCTTATAATTCGAAATCATACCGACATTAGTCTGCAGTACTTTTAAAAGATCGTTCGATCCCGTCATAATATGTGTTAAAATATCCACATCTTATGCTTAAACTTTATTCCCGAGGTTTAGTCTCCTACGCAAAAGAAAAATATATTTCCAACTGATATGCATTATTCAAAATCGTCAATTCTTTAACAGGATTTCTTGTCATCTTTCAAAGCAAAGGCCTTTATTCCACAAAGGACCATAGCGAAATCTCCTTGAAACTCTTCAAAAACAATCATACATTTTCTTTTGATCAGTTGTTGAAAAATGCACACAGAATATTAAATGTCTTAATAATGCCTTTTCCATTTGAATAAAACATTTCTGCAATTGAAACAATATTTTCCCTTTAACCTTCCAAATCAGTTGGGGCATCTGCAGATTAACTATAGATGATTCATGTAAAGAATATGGAACTTGTCAATCGTCCTGCATTTAAACTGTTTAACATTGTGTTATCCTTCCGGCCAAAATGGACAAATCAGTTTTTCTTATTTCTGCTTGTGTTTTGCTCATTAACATTCCCTGCTTTGTCACAAAACAGACTCATTACCACCATTTGATGACGTCTTGAGATACCATCCTGATATATGAGCTTATATTATCTTCAGTCCATTCAGTCATTTCATCCAACTCTTCGACATGGATTATTGTTTATTGATGAACTCAGGTAGATCTCTGCGACAATTCACTACTTATTGCTTTGCAAACTGAAAATAAGCATGTGACTTTGCTTCCTGTTTCCAATTAGCGACAACTTCCCTGATACAGTCTATCTGCTCAGATAGTTTGAATGGCCTCGTCCTTCGAAATAATGTATTCTGTTATCTGAATGACGGAATTCTCTAATTGTGGGTCACTCCTGAGAAGGCAAAATAATCTTCCCCCTGTCTTATTGAAGTTACACTGACTGAACAGAATCAGTTGTCTTAAACATGTATAATAGCCTCCTGTGGTGAATGGAAAGAACAGAAAAAGGGTCAGGGGCAACATTTTGACATTTGGCTTCATCATTAATAATGTCCATGGCTAATCTGATTCTGTCTGACCATACCGTTCATGTCTGTTCCCAACAAACATGAACACTCCTTTCCAACAATGGTTAGTCCATCTGAAAACTGAATATCTTCAATAAGCGAGTTTCTTCTTCTCACTGAGGATGAGGATACCACAGAATGCGCAAAGCCAAAGTAAAATGGACATCCTTATTTCAATGGACAACCTGTCATTTTCAAGCCGTGTTTACCTCAGCTCAAAGCACGAAAAGTTTCGAGACAGCAGGACGCAATAATTAGCAAAATGCAAATTTGGCCTTCAAAACTCGTACCGCAACACCACTGAATCGTTCCAATCGAGTCTGCATCACAGTCAGCCTTTGTTGTTGTCTGCAGAAGAGAAGGCGAGGCAGCAATCCACCACATCAGCATTCAATAAATGATCTGAATTAGGGGAGTTGGACTGCCGAGTCTGAAAGTGCATTCAACAATGTCTCATTTGTTTCTCAACATCATTCTCCTGCTTTATTCTCAACAACGCTCATTCCCCTTATTCATTAAAAACGCTTTTTAATCTCTATCTTAAAGTCAACAGTATCCTTGTCTTCGTTCGTTTGTTTGTGTGTTTGACCAAGTGTTTTTATGTGTCTCTCCGTATGTGACAGTAATTTTGCATTTTTACCGAGGCTGCATGGTACTTCTGTGTCTCCATCTATATGCAATAATGCAACTGACGTTTTGGGATAGAGAAAACTGATGCCAAATCTGACAATGGGATTTTCAGTAAAAAATGCCCTTCACTGAATATTACTCCTTACTCAGTTTTTGGGACGTGGATGTTTTGAAATCGCCACACGAATCGTCCTGTTTTCGACGGATAATGTCGGTACCTCCCCACTTGTGCGAGGGTCACGGTGGCGGATGAGGGAATGGACATTTGGCATATCACCGTGTTGTGTCTATACAGTGGTGTTACCGGATGGGTATTGTGCATTCGACAGAGATCATGAATTGAAGAAAGTGCTGCTTTCAAGCCTGGGGTTGTGGAGCATGAACCTTGTTGGAATTAGAGGCAATAACAGTTGTACAGAGAATATGAAGAAGGAGAGAGACTATGGTGACACTTATCCTGGCAGAGTGTGGAGGATAAATACATTTTTCCTACATGTCTGAACATCATCTCAGATCACCTCAGTGTCGATGTGAGCCTCGTCGAATGCCTTGTCCAACTTTATTACTAATAACACCACAGACTATGACCCTCATTCCACAGAAGCAGATTTGGCTGAAGCTTACATATAGCAAGGAGAGACAAATATTGGTGCAAACGAAATGCAAGCTATCGTGCAAATTTTGTACATCTTATGTTCTGGAAATTACACATGAAAATATCGTAGGTGATACTACCACAGTGCTGTTGGATGATCTCAAGTTTTATCTAAACTGTGTAAACTTGAAAAACTGTCTAGTCATGAAATCTATATACCATCAGTTTATTTGAGATAATTTGAAGGGTATGTTGTGAAACAAACAAGAGACAAGGTTATTTCGGATTTGTGTTGTGTGGTCAAAATAAATAATTAATAAACTAGTTCTGAATCAGCTTTTGAGAAATAGTTACATGTTCACTTATTCTAGTTTTGGACCGTAGATCGGCTTGATGGTCATTTGACATCGAAAGATTATTCAGGGCAAAACGTTACACATTTTGTTTGAAAATAATTCTGCTTCCATTGTAGCAGCACGTGACTTCCATATGTTGATTTACAGTGCAGTTCTGCTGCCTGCCCCATTTCACAGCGAGACTTAGTCAGTTGTCAGAACTGCACTCAGTGAACTACTCCAGCTCCTGATGCAGTATCTCCTCCATTTTAACTTTCTTATTATTCTGATGGCCTTACCGTGTTGTCACATTCGAATTTGCCACGTTCCTCACCACTAGTAGTGTCATATTCTTTGTTTAATGTGAATGTGTTTCCATCTGCTTCTCTCCCTGAACATGATTAATTGTTCTGTAATGTCAGTGATGACAGCCTTTCGTAGTTTCAGAATCAAGGAATTTGTGCACGTTATGTTATTTTTCATTTACCCTCGTGTGGAATTCTACCTTGGAGAGGCAAGTGATTTGAGGCTCTTTGAAACCCGTCTTTGGAGCTTGTTCAAGAACAGAATTTGCTCGAAAAAATTATGCAGTTCTGTCAGCATCTGCAGAGTGAAAGCAGAGATCATCTTTTACGTTCAGTGACCCTTCCACAAAATTCTCAGTTTTTCCAGGAAGCGTTGCTTTGGTTTCAGACTTCCAGTATCCAGAGATATTTATTTTCTTATTGAATATGTTTTCCATTCATGTTCATTTCTGTATAAACCCTTCAGATCTGGTTGCCAGTCCTAACTAAAGGAGCAGAGATAATGTTTGACATCCTGAGTGACTTTTCTTCAGAACGGAAAATGATAGGAAAACGTGATTTGTAATCGATTGGCAGAGGTGGAGCGTTAACAGGAAGCTGAGGGGGTGAGGACGCCGTGCAAAAGACAAATCGGTGTATAATTACGTTGACAGGGACACAGATATAAAATGGTTGGAAATTAATATTTGAATGCGGACATGAGTTATCCATGTTGAGTGCAAGATGAAAAAACATATAATCAAGAAATAGTCATCAGGAGAACAAGAGGAATGACTTACAAAAATGGAGAAGTCTGAAGTTTTGGGGCTATACAGTTATGGAATTGAATACTAACTCCTGCAGGCTGTAACTTTCTAAAGTAGAAAGTGAGCTGTTAGTCGGTCTTTGGTTGTGCTTCATTAGAAATGTATAGAAGCACATGACCACTCTTTTCATTTCAGCTTAGGGTAGCTAATTGAAATCAGAATCAATGAGAATATCACGAATACTCCCACAGAGAGAAAGTGCTCCTCAAAGCAATCTCTGTTAGGTCTAGCTAATGGAAAGGATATTGCATTGTGAACAGCAATGACAATCAACTGCATTCAAAAAAGTCTCGTGAACTGCTGTTTCACGTGGGTGACGTGTTTCGACTTGGCAAGAAATAAGGAACGAGTTTTTGATCTTTTCAAGTATCTTGCTTTATTTATTCTTGTCCGTGGATTGTATAGTTGTGTATTAAGACCTCTGAAATAACAGGATAAATCGCACTTTGTAAACATTATTTTAGTCTATTTAGTCATAAGCTGTTCACTACATCCCAACTACAATGCATAGGGAACATTCTGTTTGACATGTATGCTGTCTGCTTTAAAACAATTAGCTCGATTCAACCCACTTTGCAAATATGGTTTTTTATTCGCAATGGCGATTGCATAAATAACACTTTGTTATGTTGCAGCATAATCAAACAAGTTTCAATACCATCCATAAATTGCTTGCTTGGCAATTGAGAGCTGCATTTATCAAACCAATGATTCCCTACGCCTTACTCACAGCTTCAGCTTGCTTGGCTATTTATAATTTCGTGTCTTCCAATTCCCTCTCTCTTTAAGATGCTAAGTCATATTTGCTAGTCCTCGATAGACGCCCAAACACTCGTGATTCCAGAAAGATCACCATCCGTGCCTCCAAACTCACCTCAGCTGTCTCCTTTGAACAATGCATTGTGTTTTTTTTTCCTCTGGATGGTTTATCCACCTTCAGACATTCCAGCCTTCCCGTCAACTTTACATTAATGAAAGTCACGACATTCAAATTTGCCTCGACTCTCGCGGTTCCAGCCGTCTGTTGGCGCTTTATACCGAGCAGAATCGTGTCAGGAACCTAATTAATTCCTTGTTTCCCATAACTGCTTCTCCTACCTGGAATTCCAATATTTGTTCTAGTCTCGTTCTCTTCGTTGTTTTATATATATATAAAACATTTTTTGTTACTATTAACTGGTATCCCGTCAAATCCCTCTTCTCCATCATTTTTTTTTATGGTGATCTCTGCTGGTATTTAACGACATTCAAAACCTCTGAATTAACAATCATCTTCAGTGGATTATATGCTTTGCCTTTTAATTTTTTTTGCTGTCCCTGACCTCCCTTACCAGTCATGGATTTCTTTTCAACCTCTGAACATGTTTCTTCTTCCTGAGGATGATTGAGAGATATTACTTTACTCTTGTGGAGCTCGGCAATCAATTGTGAGATGATTTGTAACTCTGGTTGATGTTATGGATGCAGTTTGCTCACTGAGCTGGAAGGTCCGTTTTCAGAAGTTTCATCACTATACTCGGTCCCATCATGAGTTAGCCTCCGAATGAACCACTGGTGGTATGAATCAAGATTAGAGCGTTGATGGAAAACGACAGAAGGTCAGGCAATTTCCGAGGAGAAAGAAATTCGATGTTTCAGGCAAAGATAATTCATCAGGAATGAGGATGGAAGCCTCGGGGGTGGCACCACCCACGAGGACTTTGAACAGTTCATCAACTTCTCCAACACATTCCAACCCGAACTAAAATTCACCTGGATGATCTCTGACACATATGCCCCCTTCCTGGACCTCACCATCTCAATCAACGATGACCAACCAACATTGACATATTTTGCAAAGCCACAGACTTCCACAGCCTCCTTGATTACATATCCTCCCACCCTGTCTGCTGCTTAAATGCTATCCCTTATTCCACCTGTTCCGCCTCTGCCGCATGTACTCCCAGGAGGACAACTTTCAACACAGAACACATCAGATGACTTACTTCTTCAAAGACAGCAACTTCCCCTCCCATGTGGTTGAAGATGCCCTCCCGCGCATAGCATCCATGTCCCGCAACTCTACCCTTCAACCCCACCCGACAACCTCAACAAGGACAGAAAGCCTCAACCTCACCTTCCTTCCCACCAACCTCCGCATAAATCTCATTATTAACTGACATTTCTGCAACATCAAAACTGACCATACCACAAGGTACATATTTCCCTCCCCACCCCAAACACTTTCCTCAAAGACTGTTCCATCCATTACTTCATGGACAAGTCCACGCCCCCCCAACCAAAAAAGACCCACCCTCCCTTCCTGGCACCTTCCCCTGACGCCACAGAAATTTCAAAATCTGCACCTACAGCATACCCATTACCTCCATCCAAGGCCACAAAGGAGCCTTTCACATGCATCAAAGTTTCATCTGCACTTCCATTCGAGTCATTTTTCGTATCCACTGTGCCCAATGCCGTCTCCACTACATTAGATAGACTGAATGTCTTCACACAGAACATTTCAGAGAACAACTCTGGGACACCCCACCAATCAACCCCAACGCCTCACGTCTTAATATTTCAACTAGCCCTCCCACTCTGTCGAGGCCATGCAGGTTTTTGCCCTCTTCCAGCGCCACTCCCTCACCACCCGACGACTGGAGGAATAACGCCTCATCTTCCGTCTCAGGACCCTTCAAACACACGGCATTAATGTGGAATTAAACAGTTTCCGCAATTCCCCACCACACACCTTACCCCAGTTCCAAACTTACAGCTCAACAGTGTACGCTGGGGAAGACACAAGCAATCTCCCAGAGGTAACAGTGGCTGAAGGACCTGAACTGAAGTGAGTTTATATTAGTCAGGTATTGTTGTCTGAGAGACTGTTAGGTCTGAAGGCTGATAAATCCCCGGGATCTGATTGCCTACATACCAGGGTACTGAAGGTGGTGGCTCTAGAAACCGTGGAAGAGTTGGTGATTATTTTCCAGAGTTCGATAGATTCAGGATCAGTTCCTGCAGATTGGAGGGCAGCTCATGTTGTACCACTTTTTAAGAAAGGAGCGAGAGACAAAGCAGGAAATTATAGACCAGTTATTCTGACGTCAGTGGGAAAGATGCTGGAGTCAATTATAAAGGATGAAATTAACACACATCTGGATTGCAGTAACAGGATAGGTCAGAGTCAGCATGGATTTATGAAGGGGAAATCATGCTTGACTAATCTTCTGGAATTTTTTGAGGATGTAACTCTGAAGATGGACAAGGGAGATCCAGTGGATTTGGTGTACCTGGACTTGCAGAAAGCCTTTGATAAAGTCCCACAAAGGAGGTGAGTGAGCAAACTAAAGGCGCATGGTATTGGGGGCACAAAATACTGACTTGGATTGAAAATGGTTGGCTGACAGGAAACAAAGAGCAGTGATAAATGGCTCCCTTTTGAAATGACAGGCGGTGACCAGTGGGATACCGCAGGGATCAGTGCTGGGACCGCAGCTTTTTACAATGTATATTAATGATATAGAAGATGGTATTAATAGTAACATTAGCAAATTTGCTGATGATACAAAGTTGGGTGGCAGGGTAAAATGTGAGGATGGTGTTAGGAGATTACAGGGTGACCTGGGCAGGTTAGGTAAGTGGACAGATGCATGGAAGATGCAGTTTAATGTGGATAAAAGTATGATTATCCACCTTGGTGGCAAGAACAGGAAGGCAGATTACTACCTAAATGAAGTCAAGTTAGGTAAAGGGGCAGTACAAAAAGATTTGGGTGATCTTGCACACCAGTCAATGAAGGCAAGCATGCAGGTACAGCAGGTAGTGAAGAAAGCTAACAGCATGCTGGCCTTCATAGCATGAGGGATTGAGTACAGAAGCAAAGAGGTTCTTCTGTAGCTGTACAGAGCCTTGTACAGCTACAGAAATTTGAGAAAATACATTCTGGCGATTGAGGGAATGCAGCGTAGGTTCACGAGGACAATTCCTGGAATGAGGGGACGATCTTATGTAGAAAGCCTGGAGCGAGTGGGCTTGTATACCTTTGAGTTTAAAAGACTGAGACGGCAACTGATGGAGTCGATTAAGATTATTAAAATATTGGATACTCTGGAGGCAGGAAACATGTTTCTGCTGATGGGTGAGTCCCGAACCAAAGGACACAGCTTAAAAATAAGGGGTAGGCCATTAAGGACAGAGGTGAGAAGAAACTACTTCACCCAGAGAGTGGTGGGTGTGTGGACTGCTCTGCCCAGAAGGCAGTGGAGGCCCAGTCTCTGGATTCGTTTTAGAAAGAGTTGGATAGAGCGCTCAACGATACTGGAATCAAGGGTTATGGAGATAAGGCAGGAACAGGATTCTGACTGAGCATTATGAAGGGTGGTGCAGCTGGAAGGGCAGAATGGCTTATGCCTGCACCTATTGTCTATTGTCTTCACTTGACCTGTACCACCTGTCGATCTTTCTTCCCACCTATCCGTTCCAATCACCTCCTTACCCACCTACATCCAATTATTGCACTCTCAGCTGTTTTCTCTCCAGCTCCAACCTCCCCCCCACCCCCACCCCACTCCGCCCCATTCATCTCTCCACCATGGAGGCTCTCAGCCTCATTTCGGATGAAGGGCTTTTGAGCAAAACGTCATTTTTTCTTCTCGCATGCTGCCTCACCTGCTTTGCATTTCCAACAGCACTCTATTCTTGACTTCGATATACATCCTCTGCAGTATCCACTTCTGCAACACAGTTGGTATGGTCCACTTTCTATTTATGCGTTCAGAGTTCTTTGGATGGTGATGTCATTTTCTGTTCTTTTGCGCAGGGTGTGGTAAATGGGTTCCAAGACAGTGTGTTTATTCATTAATTTCTGGTTGGAATGCTATGCTTCTTGCAAATCTTACGCGTGTCTCTGTTTGTCTTGTCTGTGGATGGATGTGCTATCCCATTCGAAGAGCTGTCCTTTGTCATCTCTGTATGAAGATACTAGCGATTGTGAGACATTGCTTTTTTTGTCCAGTTGATTTTCATAAATCTTTTTGTATATGTCATGTTGCCTGTTTGTCCAACGTAGTGTTTGTTAGAGTTTTTGCAAGGGATATTTTGTTAATGATATTTGTTTTCCTTCTTGTCTGTATACGATCTTTGAAATTTATCAGCTGCTGTTTTAATGCGTTGTTGGGCTTGTGGGCTACCATGATGCCAAGGGGCCTAAGTTGTCGAGCAGCCATTTCTGAGATGTATTTGACCTAAGTGATAGTGGCTCGAGATTCTGGACTTGTTTCGTCTGCTGATTTGTGTTTCTTGCTGAGTAATCGGTGGACTGTGTTCATTTGGTACTTATTGGTATTAAATACCCTCTACAGGTGATTTTGAAGTTCTTCTGTGCTGCATTGTGTGGTGGCTACTTGGAATCATGTTCGAATGCAGTTTTGTTTGTGGGTGTTGGGATGATTGCTTCTGTTGTTCAGCTGTTTCATCTGAAGGACAATATCGTCAAGCAAGTGGACCTATGATTTAGCACCCACTTTACCCTCAACTCAAAGCTTTCAGATATACAAACGGTGCGCACATGGTACCTCTTATGACATGCTTCCTAGCACAGACAGTAATTCGGAGACTCGAACAAATGACTCTACCTACTTTCCAACCCAAACTTCGGGTGTGCTACATGTATGAAAATGTGTTGCTGGAAAAGCGCAGCAGGTCAGGTAGCATCCAAGCAGCAGGAGAATCGACGATTCGGGCATGAGCCCTTCTTCAGGAATGAGGAAAGTGTGTCCAGCAGTCTAAGATAAAAAGTAGGGAGGAGGGACTTGGGGAGGGGCGTTGGAAATGCGATAGTAGGAAGGAGGTGAAGGTGAGGGTGATAGGCCGGAATGGGGTGGGGTGGATAGGTCAGAAAGAAGATTGCAGGTTCGGAAGCCGGTGCTGAGTTCGAGGGATTTGACTGAGACAAGGTGGGGGGAGGGGAAATGAGGAAACTGGAGAAATCGACGTTCATCCCTTGTGGTTGGAGGGTTCCTAGGCGGAAGATGAGGCGCTCTTCCACCAGCCATCGTGTTGCTATGGTCTGGCGATGGAGCAGTCCAAGGACCTGCATGTCCTTGGCGCAGTGGGAAGGGGAATTGAAGTGTTAAGTTACGGGGTGGTTGAGTTGGTTGTTCCGGGTGTGCCAGAGTTGTTCCCTGAAATGTTCTGCAACTAGGCGGCCTGTCTCCCCAATATAGAGAAGGCCACATCGGGTGGAACGGATGCAGTAAATGATGTGTGTGGAGGTGCAGGTGAATTTGTGGCGTATATGGAAGGAAGTCATCACGAAATAAATCAAATTACAGGAAGCCCTCAAGATGTTCAATAATAACCTTACTGACATACACTTCATTAATGAGCAGGCAAACATGTCCGTACTGCTATTCTGAGATGTTCCAGTAAAGCGAACAGCCAATGGGAACTTCAAACCAGCCTGTACAGGAAAACAAAACATTCAGAACAAATACTGAACTACAGAAGCAATCATCCCTCAACCTACAAATGAAGCTGTATTCGAACATTAGTTCAACAAACAACCACACACTATAGCACATATGAACTGCGAAGAGCAAAGGAAAGTTACCTATACATTGGATTCAAAAACAACAGTTACCCAATCAACATAGTCTGTCGATTCCTCAGCAAAAATCTAAACAAGCAGACAAAGCATGGCTAGAAACTGAGCTAATCTCCACTACATTAAAGACATCTCCTACATGACTGACAGACGTCTCACACCTCTTGACATCGCGGGAGATGACAAATCCACCAACATAATAAAACAGCAACTATTGAACATGATAGATCCCATGAAGACAGGAAGAAAGCTTAATGTCATTTACAAATTACCTTGCAGGAACAGTAACAAGTTCTACATCTGGAAAAAAGGCAGAAGAGACGCCAGCAGGTCACATAATCATCAACCAGCCACAAAAAGACATGATGCACTCCAACTAGTATCCGTACCTGCAGATCCTTACCACGTCAATGCAGCCATCTTATCTGGTGCAGAAAATTTCCAACCTTCAATGCAGTTAGCTTTTCAGTTACTCACACTTTTAGAAAAAATAATCTAATCTCTCACAGTTTGTCATTTTCACCAGTCAGTCTGTTTATGGTTTATCTGGAAGATTTGATGTCTCTACCTCAGTTGAACAAAGAGGGCCCGCGAAACTGAGTGACTAAATCAGAGCAGTGGTGTTGCTGTGTGCCGCTGCATTGAAATTTAGGTTATCCACACTCTTGTCAGCAGTTCTAATTCTAAAACAGTTCAGCATTCCCACCAGCGTCCGACTTCCGGAAAGAACATGGGTCTGACTTCTCGGAGATGGAAAACGCCTCTGAACTGAGCTTTAGAAAAGGCTTCATTTCTACGGCCAGAAAATCATGTTAAAGTAACATGTTGTACAATGCTGAATGATGCTATGTGGAACAATGTGGAGCAGCCTATCTATGCGGTCCCTGCTCCATCTGTTTGTGGTGTTGAAGCATCACTGATACCTCCTCGCTCCTTTGTTCGTAACTTGAGAAACTGAATGGCCTCCTACTGTTCCTGTGTAATTGGCTCTACGTGAGAAATAGTTTCTTTCTACTTCTATGCAAGTGACGCATGAGTCTGAGCAGATTCTTTGAGATTTTGTTCAAGTGGGCGGATTGACGGAACGAGCTTTTCCACTTCTTGTCTCATAGTTTTGTTGGGCTGAACGACTTCCCCTAGTCTTGTGAATCCAGACTGAGGTGCTGAATGTGCTCCTTTACTATGGAAATCTGCAGGGACTGGCAGTGCTGCTACCTGAACATTACTGACATTTTAACAGCACGAGCTTGAATGCTGTCCAGGTTTTCTTGTACAAGGACATAAGATTGCTTCAGGAGCTGAGGGAGACAAATTGTTCTGAACATTGCGTAATCATCAGTAAATATCCCTATTCTAATAGGAGTCAGCTCAATGCGATGAATGGTCTGCTTCTTCAATGTAGCTAATCTACGAAACCAAAGAGCAGGTGCCTGGGTCGAGGATGCTACCCAGACAATCTCCTGTATTGGTGTCACGTGGCTGAGATGACTGAAGTCAAGCGATGATAAATCTTCCCTTGCAATGTGAATGACTCAAAACAGTGGAGAGGATACAAACGATTTCCATGAAATGCTGTTTCCCTCCTACTCCTTAATTCACACTCAGTCAGAAACAATGACTTGATATAAGGGTCAGTCAATCTTAAATGAGCCATTGTGTTCACTTCTTCTGTTCCGAGCAATAGGCCATGGGGTAGGAGCAGAGAATGTTTTATTCAAACAGAGGGGAATGAATGTCAGGAATTTTATTTTGCAGAGAATTGGGGAACAGGATCACTCTAAGCATTTATAAAGAGAAATTCGATTGATTACGATCTGTCAGAGAATTGGGGGGCAATGATGAATTGTACATCAGGGAGGATTTGAGACCGAGAGCAGATCAACCATAATTTTCGTGAGAGGCAAGGTGGGCTGGACCGCAAATTAAAGTCTGGCGAAGATAATTCCAACGTGAAATACCTTTTTATAACATTTCTCCTCATCACTTTGTCTCGTCGCACAGCATGCAACTATCCCTGCGCCAACACGTTATACTAAATGGGTCTCGTCCCATTTGCCAGTAATTGTCACCATCCCTCCAAATTCTTCCGATCAATTTGCCCATCCAGGTGTCTTTTAAAAATTGTAATTTTACCAGCTTTCATCAGCTTTTCTGATATTGTCACATTCACTTATTGGAAAGTTAATTTTTGTTAGCTTCCAGAACGTCTGTTATTGATGTATGTACTCATAGAGACCAACAACTTCGTGAGCGAACTCTGGATGAGGTATGGGAACTGTACTCACACAGAATCTGGTTCTCCAACATGACCAAATGAATGAAGCACCATTTGCAGAGAGGGAAATCTCTTCAAGTGAGATAAGGGGTCTCTTTGGTGATCAGTTTGGTTTATCCAATTATGTTTTCGAAACCACCCCAAACTGTGTATGACAGTCTTGACAGGCTGAATGGTTTCTTCTGCTTCTGTGCAAGAGGTTATAGGACTAAGTGTCCTACAACTCGTTCTGTCTCGCAGGTTTGAGGGACTGAACAAAAAAAAGCAAAACAGGATGAAGGAGCAGAAGTGGGTTGTCAAATCATTGTCCATCAGCCATCAGGTTCGTGATTGATCAGGTTGTGGTGTCAGACTCACTTTCTTGTCTGTGTCCCATTATCCCTAACTCACTTTTCTGCCAAATATTTAGCTAACTCAGTTTGAGTAAATGTGAACAAAGAGGCACTATAAACCTCTGGCGAAGATCATTCCCACTTGAAATACTTTATTTTAAATTTCTCCTCATCACTTTGTCTCGTCGCACATCCCTGCGACAACAAGTTATACTAAATGGATCTCGTCCCATTTGCCAGTAATTGTCACCATCCCTCCAAATTCTTCCTATCAATTTGCCCATCCAGATGTCTTTTAAATGTTGTAATTTTACCAGCTTCCATCAGTTTCTCTGACAGCTCTCACCTAAAACCTTTGCCCTCTAATGGCGAACTCGCCAACCTGGGAAAAATAACTTGGCTATTCATGCCACTCAGGCTTCTCATTATTTTATAAAGCTCTACAATGCCACCTCTCGGCCTCCGGTGCTCCAATGAAGGGCTTTTCCCCGAAACATCCTTTTTCCTCATCCTCGGCTGCTGCCTGACCTGTTATGCTTTCCCAGTACCACTCTAATCTAGACTCTGATTTCCAGCATCTGCAATCCTCACTTTTGCCCTATAGCACTGTCCAGCCTTTCCCCAGTGGTAAAACCCTTCAGTCGTGCTATCATCCTTGTATAACGTTTCTGCACCATCTCGAGTTTATCAACATCCTTCACATAGCAGCGTGTACCAAACTGAACTCAGTCTTCTGAATGTGGTCTTACCAACTTCTTCTTCATACGCAACATTTCATTCCAATTCCTGGGATCAGAATATTGACTAATGACGGGAAATTTGCCAATGCATTCTCTGCCAACCTATTGATTTCGAAGTCCAATTCCAAATCCAAATATGCGTGCAACCTGGGGGTCCCTTTTCTCAGCAATACTCCCGTGAGCGCCAGCATACATGTAATATACTGGCCTGCTTTGCATTCCGAATATGCAACACATCACATTAATCTAAATTAAACATGATATTTCCCTCCTTAGCCATTTGGGCAAACTGATCAAGGTCCCATTTAACTCTGAGATAATATTCTTCGGTGAACACTGTACGATGTATTTTGATGTAATCTATAAATTTACTAATCAGGAAGGTATTCACCTCCAAATAATTGACATTAATTGATGAAAAGCAATAGACTCAACATTGATCATTGTGGCAAATCCTTGGTCACAATCATCGATTCAGAATAGTAATCTTCTAAATCCAGTCTCTGTCACGCACCTTCAATTTAATTTTGTAGTCAATTATATAGCTCATTCTGCACCTATTTATTATCTAAACCACATAGATTTTCTGGCGTGTGTAGTTTTATCAAAAGCCTTGTCGATGTCATACTGAGAACGTCGAAGGCCCTTTCTTCATCAATCTTCATTGTCACGTCTTCAACAAACCCAATTCAGTTAGTGAGACCCTATTTCTGACATGCAAAGCAATGCCGAATATGTCCAATCAGTCTGAACCGTTTAAATGCATATAATCCTATTCCACAGAATCGCCTTCTGCAATGGATCCATTACTGAGCATCATCTAGTTTCCAAGCGTTTCTTGCCACTGTTTCCTATAATCATCTAGTTCCTACACGCGTTAGACCAATTACTAAATATAACCAAACTAAAAACTTTCCAAAGTAAAAATCAATAATTATCTCTAAAATCTGATTGAAGATTTGTAGCTCGTGTGTCCGTTGTTGTGGTTCTGCTCGCCGAGCTGGAAGTTTTTGCTGAAACGTTTCGTTCCCTGGCTAGGGAACATCATCAGTGCTGTTGGAGCCTCGTGTGAAGCGCTGCTTTGATGTTTCTTCCGGTATTTATATTGGTTTGTTCTTGCCGCTTCCGGGTTCAGTTTCAGCTGCAGTGATTTGTATGTGGGGTCCAGGTCGATGTTTCTGTTGATGGATGTTCTTGCCGTTTCCGGATGTCATTTTCAGCTGTAGTGGTTTGTATATGGTGTCCAGGTCAATGTGTCTGTTGATGGAGTTTGGGGATGAATGCCATGCTTCTCGGAATTCTCTGGCTGCTCTCTGTCTGGCTTGTCCTATGATAGTGGTGTTTTCCCAGTCAAATTCATGTTGCTGGTTGTCTGAGTGTATGCTACTAGAGATAGCTGGTCGTGTCGTTTTGTGGCTAGCTGATGTTCATGGATGCGGATTGTTAGCTGTCTTCCTGTTTGTCCTATATCGTGTTTTGTGCAGTCCTTGCATGGTATTTTGAAACTACGTTAGTTTGGCTCATGTGGGTATTGGGTCCTTTGTTCTAGTGAGTTGTTGTCTGAGCGTGGATGTTGGCTTGTGTGCTGTTATGAGTCCTAAGGGTCGCAGTAGTCTGGCTGTCAGTTCTGAGAAGCTCCTGACGTATGGTAGAGTGGCTAGCACATATGCATCTATTTGCATCATGCAGTGGACGGATTCATGTACCAGGTCACACAAATCCCTCTGTACCACCGAGTGCAACATTTGCTCTGCAATTACATAATGTACTGATGTTTTAGCCTTCCCACAAAAGACAAAGCTCCCATCACTCACACTGTTATTTTTTCTGAACTTTACGAAGGTCACCATGTTCGCCTCTCTGTACCAATTGCCGGAGATCAGCTTCAACTTGACATCTTATTGGGGGACTATGCTGATGTATTAGCAAATTGAAATCGAAACCATTTAGCCCATTTGTCCAAATCATTAATTTATATTATAAATCATTGATGATTGCACGCTGTCCCAATTGTAATTCCACCAGTTACAGTTTCCCAAATTGAAAATTCGTAACGTTATGAACATAGTTTGTCCCTTTTGGAGAAACAAGGCTCCCTGTTTGAGTGCAACAGCGGAGAAATGTTGCGTGGCCTAATCCTGTATTTTGTAGTTGGTTCTCAGGATAGTTCTGAGCACAGGAATGACCGATTAGGTCAAGTTGTTGTCAGATAATCAGATACAGATCTTAAAGTTATTGCTACCGATCCTTGAGAGTTTATAAGACGAGCACAGAACGTAGACTAACATTCGATGAGAACGTTGCACAATCAGAAAAGCTGTCTTTCAGATGCAGCAATTAATCTAGTATGGGATCTCAATCAGGAGCTCTACTTTTGACAGATAAGTATTGAGGAGGAAAGAAGATTCTTCAATAACCTGGTTAATATTTCGGTGTTTGACAACACAACCAAAGCAGATAATCTCCATTATCATTAGGACACTGTGGTAAACCGTTCTGGTAATTAAAATAAACACCCAAATAATACTCACCTCTCCTCGTGAGCTGAAGGAATATGAGGGACTGTGAACTCCAAAATTCCAATATTGAAAGAAAATACTATCAATTTAATCTTAAACTCTAAAAGTGAATAGTTAGGCAACACTATATACAACTGTCAAGTCTGCCTTTCTCTTAACTGCTTGTTATCAGCTTACAACTCTATAGCAAAATTCTGTTTTAATGAAAACCAGTATTAAAGTTAAATCAAAATGGTTTTATACCCAAACAGCGGCTCTGCTCATCGGTGTTCATGTTCTTTTCGATCAGGATCTCCATGGGTCGTCTTCTTTCGTTTAAGTGAAAAGGTGTTTCATATGAAAACAAGGTAGCTTGATAAAACGTATTATGCCGTGGAAATCTGTCGTGTCAGCAGTTCGTTACTGTCGATGGCAATTGGTCTCTGTCTGACTTTCAAAATGCCTGCTGCTTTTAATCCCCAATCATCAGTTCATCTCATTTGGTCAAATTTAGCAAAAACAATAAATCTGATTGCGGTCAGGCTTGAGGACCCTGACGCCCTAATTTAAACTGATTGATTAAATTCGAATTGTTATCAAAACAGCACCAACTTAGGTATGTATTTCACAGCCATCTGCTACATATTTTTGATTTTACAGCACACTCTGATAGTGCTGACGAGACATATGACAAGTGCTTGTAAGATCTCTATGTAAAACAGCAATTACATTTTTAAAGGGAAAGTGTCTCCGTTCAACTACAGAACACGTCCACATTTAATAAAGCAATTAAACGTTATAATGAAAAGGTGGCTTCATTTTTTAAAAGTTCTTATTTAAAATAATTTGTCACAAAAACATTAAAAATTGTGTAAACCTAGTACCAATTTTCGACGATTTAGTGTTTTCTTTGGTGGGTGTCAGATTTCTTTGAAAAATAGCCAATTTGCCATTCAATTCCATCATTGTCTTCCATTACCCGAACCAGTCCATCTACTATATTGCTAACATCGATTGTACATTTGAGGGGTTTTAAAAAAAATTGGTGTAACCAAAACAGGTGAGATCGTCAAATTGTTTTTATAGTTCACAAATGATTCCTGTCATTGTACTATTCACCGAAACTCCGTGTTTTTCTACAGAAAATCTGTTATGCGCGTTGTTACGCTGCTAAAGACTGGGACAAAATTCCAATCCAATCTGCATAGTTCCAAAAATCGAAAGACCCCTTTCTCTTAGGTTACTCATGGAAATTTCTCTATGGCTTTGGTCTTGGCATTCCTTGGGATCAACATTCCATAAAAGATGCCATAGCCAATAGCATCACCTCTGCTTTCGCGAATTATGTTTTCTTCAAACATTTTTTCCAGTTTTGCTTCTCTAAATCGTTCAAAGATATCTGTCAACTGCAACATGTTATCTTTCCATGACTCACTAACGATCATCACATCGTCCAGATTGACAGCACCGTTTATGAACACAGCTACAGAGTGTTCCTGAGTCTTTAGAACGTGGCTGGTGCGTTTGGTGAGTTATTCATTCAAAAAAAAACATTACTTTGAACTAAGAGAAACCATTCGAGACGAGAAACGCAAAAACGGACTTTATTATCTCTGAGAAAGATAATTGTCAATAACCACGCATAATTTTCAGTTTAGCGATTTTCCAGGCTTGTCCAACATTCTCTATACCGTCCTCGAAGCCTGGTATTATGTTCACGTCCGATTTTATTATGGAGTTGATCTTCTGATAGTCCACACAAAATCGTTGAGTTCTGGCATTTTTCGGAATTAACACGATCAGCAAACACCACTCACTCTGATTCTGTTTGATGATATCTTTGTTGAACATCGCATCCACTTCCTTCAAGAACAGTGTGGCTTTGAAAAGATTGAGCCTGTACGGGTGTTGTTTTGTCTGAACACCATTTCCCCGACGTCTGCATCCTGAAAAACACTATTCGCCCATCCCACCTAATTTCTGTATATGCTCTCACTCTGCTGCACAAGCCTTTCCATTGGCATTTTTGCTTCTCAGAAGGATGCTTCAATAACACATTCCACTTTTGAGAGACTCCTTATTGTTTAAAGCATTTTTAGGCACATCAGAACCACTACATTTGGATGTGATTCCCCACTCTGCAGGGCGGTTACCAACATCTGTTCCTCCATTTCCTTCTCCGGTACACTCAGGTTTCGACATATTTGGATTGCATATTCAATCTTCTTGTTTAGCCAGTTATCTTATCTGACTCAACGTTTTCTCTATTTGGCTGAGACCACTAAATTTGACTTTAACACGATCTTCTAACATTTGTAGCAATGATAATATTTTATCTTCGTGGGGAAGTTGCGAAGTTCTATCTGACACATGAATAACTCAACACTGTAATGACTTCAGATGGTATTTAACCAACTTAGCTACAAGATTTAACCTCCTTGCTCACTTCCAATACATAATCCAAGTGTGAAATCACCGACTTCAGTCCTGTCAATTCGTTTTTTTAAAATTACTGTGAAATACCCTGTCAGGACATTTCCAAAAATTTCCCCTAACAGAGTAAAGTGAATAGATTTGTTTACGGTATATATGGAAGTAAACAATACAATTGGGACACCATTACCGCAAGCATTCGGATTAACCTGACATTAACCTCTTTACATGTCTGCAGGTCTGATGCCTCTATTCCAAATCTCCCGAGGATTGAGGATCAAACTGATTTTAACTGCAGTATGCCCAATCTATCAATGACTTGCTTGCAAAATGCAACTGCTCATCTGACTGCATCTCTCTAGTAGCTCAAACTGCGTGAGAAAATCTGTTAACTTCTCCACCATCATTTTGTCTTCATACTCTATAATGAAAATGCAGCCAGAAATCCGGTAGGTACATCCGTTTTGAATCACCAGTACTTATTCTCAATTTTAATTTTAGGGAGGGGGCTCACACGACCAATCATAACACGCATGGAACATTCTTTGACAGTAGGAATTGGCAAGAATAGTGCTGGTTTTATTATTCTCTGTCGCTTATCTACCATTTGCATGTATGAGTTGTATGACAAAACTTAATCTTTATGCGTTCCAGGCCAATGGAAATGTTTTTGGAACGTAGCATGAGTCTTCCTTACATCTTGGTAATCACTGACGTGCAACTCAGTGGCTATCCCAAACACGACTGATTTATGTACTACCAACAACACAATCTGCTGCACGTCTACCAAGTTGTCTTCTGCACTCACCGGCCATGTTCTCCACTTCTAACTGAAGACTATATCTTTAAGTTAACAATCCTCAGGAATCGATTATAACTCATTTCCCAAATAAGCATCAATACAGCGTATTAACCATACAGTTCTGTTCTAAGCCCATTAGCCTTACAACAATGAACACATCTGCCCGGCCCTCTTCCTGTGCAGCTATTTCCTGCACCATTACATTAATCAGGATGTCCGCGAACTGAACTTTAATGCCTTCGCCTTTCCCCTTTTTTTGCTACATGCTGTTATTTATGATAGTGGGATCATGTTTTTACACGTTCTGGAAAAAAATCCAGTTTTTCTTTTTCCCCAGATTTTCCTTTGGTTTCTCCCACAACTTGGGTACTGCGAAATCGTTCTCAAGAACAAACTGCATTGCTGGAACCAACACTCTGGCAATCAGTGCGACTGTTGCTTATCCAGCTGTATTTTATATTTTTCACTCCAACCTGATATTAAGTAGGGAAATGCTATTTTTTTGTCCAAAATACCACAGATTACCACTCTCACGGGTAACAGTTCGGATTGAGTGCAAATGTGTTCATCTTTTGTTCTTCGAGACTGATTAGATTCTATATACGTCAAAATTATAATTTGTTTCGATTCTCCCATATACTTTTTGGGTATGCTTCACCCACAGAGGCGAAGCCTTTGCCGAGGTCAGACATTAACTCCATATCCAGCTCCTACTGACGGTTTGAATCCACTTGCTGCTTTTTGACTAATGCAACTTGCTTTGCCGCTTTTAAGGCATCATTCCCAGCAGTGCCATTATTTAATGGCCAGCAGTCTGAATTTACTTGTCCCAATGTACAATAGTAGAAACACCAGACCATTTTCATCCTTGTTTCACAATTGTGGGCATCTTAATTAATCGTGGTAAACTGAAACCAGTGTGCTCTGCTCTTTGATTTGTAGAGCAGGATCTCCCTTTCTCCAATCTCCATTCCGGGCAGGATGGCATTTTGGCCATAAACTGAACATTGCCAAATTCGCCAGTGCATAATCATCTGCCGTCTCTGCTGCTTTTCTCACTTTTTGAACTATTTGTAAATCCACACGAATTCTTATCATTTCTAGAAATCTTCTTTACTATTCAAGCAGAAAAGCCTCTTATGGCCTCATTGGTTATGTTTATTTTAAGACCTGCACCATCTACCAAAATTAAATATTTAATTCTTTCGAATTCAGCATAAATATGACCTGCTTCCTTTTAATATTGTAATGAACCGCCGTCTGTATGCTTCACGTAGTAATTCATATTTCCTCAAACTAGCCTGTTTTTTATGGACACAATCTCGCACAGTATCATCTGCCAGCGGTTCAAATGCTGCACTAGATCTGCCTAACAGATCAGTCTAAAATAGTATTGCCCACAAATTCTGTGACCTCTCTATGAACCTCAACCTGCAATGATTTCAAAAGAATTAAAGAAGGCTTCGATATCTTCCTCATGAATATGTGGCCATGTTTTAAAATATTCGTCTCGATCAGGACACTGTCTTTTTATTTACATCTCGTTAACTTGACTTCCCACATTAATCCACAACTTTGAAATTCAATTTTCTCTATGTTTCTCCGTCTCATCTACCTTCTTCTCTTTTCTGCCACTGTCTCTTTCTCTTTCTCTCTCTCGTTTCCTTTCATCTCTCTCTGTTTATTCGCTTTCGTTTTCTGTCTCTCTTGTGCTTCTCTTTCCCTATTTGATTCATGGCACTTTTTTTTACATTTTCTTAACTTGTAACTCCAGTTTACTGAAATGTTATCGAAATTTTCTAACATTGGTGCTCTTGTTTGTCTCTCTGATAAACTCTATTTCAATTTCAGTTGTTTTTGCCTCAGGTAAAATACAAATCTTACCTAGTTGCTAATTCTAAAAACATTGCATTTCCCTGTTTTTCTAAGCTTTCCTGGCACATTTGGGAATCATGTTCAACCCAAAAATCTCATTAGCAATTTACACAGCAAGTTCTCTGAGTTAAAGTGAATAATCCACCTGTAACTGCAAATAAAATAACTGTCTCACCTCCATTCAATCTTCAATGGGGCACCTCTTAAATTCAAAGTGTGCTGACCTCACAGCAAGCCACCTTTTCTTTTGAGAGATAGGGGTACAGCAGGTATGAATTGATGTAGGACATCCAGCCCATGAAAACTATGTCACGTTTTCGTGGACTCTGATCAGCAAGGTATTTATCAAAATCAGCCGACATTGCTCGCTTGGGAATAAAATTCTGATACCTGCTGACCACAGAGAGTAGAAAACAAGAGAGCAGGTTCGGCTGTTTGTCCCGACAATGCGATTCTACTGTTGATCAATATGGTAGGCATGTCAACACAATTTTCCTGCATTCTCTTCGTAATCCTTAATCCACTTACAATCGAAACATAACGACCTATTTCTTGTCGACACTGTTGTGACCATATCTCTGCATCTCCTTACGTTTTACCGCTTTGGTGTGTTTCTGATTAATGGGAGGAGGCAGGGGGTTTTGTGTTGGTGCCCAATTCTTATTTTGCCTGGAGGGCCGTGACCAGCAGTACTACACAGGGGATCTTTGCGGGATCTACTTTTGATTGCCATTTATAGGAATGATCTAGATTTACTTACAGAAGGCGTAATTAGCATGGTTTCAAATGACAGCAAGTGTGGTTGTGTCATGGACAGTGAATATTCTTATTCGAAGTTATAAGAACATCCCGTTGTATTGGATCAATGATCATAGACTGAACTGCATGAAAACAGACCCCTCACAGCAACTCGATCGTATCCTCAAGCAATCTCTTCCTATTTAACAGAATTTCCCCCATATGCCGCTAAGTGTTTCCTATTCACATCAACATGCAGATGCCTTTTAAATTATGACATCCACACAGTGCAGCAACTGGCCATTTGATCCAGCTATTCTGTACAAATCCTGTAAAGATCTGAACCCGACATTTCCCACGGCTCAGCCAGTTACTTACACATTGCTGAGCACAATGGGTAAGTTACCAAGGACAACCTACCTAAACTACACCTCTTTCGACATTGGGAAGAAATCGGAGCAGCCAGCAGAAGCATATGCAGACACATCGAGAATACACAAACCCGACGCAGACATTCACCTGTGTCTGAAGACGAAATCGGATGTTCAGTGCTGTGCGGCAGCAGTGCCCACCACTGTATTATTGTGTTGCAATTGGGCCAGCTTCCACCATCTACACTGGCAGCTCATTCCAATGATGCATTCTCTGTGTGAAAAGTTACGCCTTCAATCGCATTTAACTCTTTCTCCTCTCACCTTAAACCTTTGCCATTAGTTTTGGACTCGCCGACCCTGGGACTAACAAAGTTGACTATTTTCCCTATCCATGCCAGTCATCGTTTTTCTCAACAACTGTCTGGCGAGAATTTGACTCGAATCAGCAATAATGGCTGTCTTTCAGTCACTCCGAGCCTAAATTCTGTAATTCAATACCAACACATCTTCCTTACAAATAAAAACACAATTGCAAAATCTTTTTAATCAGTTACTTCAGACATATTATGAAACAGCTCTTTGCAATTTTAATGCAGACCTTTGGGCCCAGAGACAGAGAGACTTCGACCACTCAGCAAAATACCTGATAACTGCAACACAATTGTACTGGGCACACTGATATGCTGCAACTCCCCTTTATGAAAGGCACGGCTTGAATCCATATAGCATGGTTCAGAACTTGGGACATTATCACGAGGTGGTGAACTGAAATCCAGTGCAGAGCAATTACTCAGATACGGGCGCACTGGCCACTACTCAAGTCCGAAACCATGCCTCGACTTTTAGTCACATTTTAATGGCAGTTTTCAGCTCGGTATGGATTCCTTAAAGCCTTGTTAATTTCACTGGATTACAAAGTTAAAACACTTATATTTTAAAAAGGTGCAAGGTAATTGTCTCAACCGGAGGATGAAGATTTCATATTTGCTGCCATTGAGATGAGCTGTTGACATCTGCAATTGCTTGGCTATGATGTGCAGCTAAATCGTTGTAATCTAGAAACTGCAACATTAGGATAAAAAAATCCAGCACACACACGCTGCAGTCTGAAGGAGCACGAAAAAAATCATTATTTCCAAAAACTACCGTTGACAAAGGAGCATAATTTCTGAAGTCAAGTAACGATCACTGTATCCTGCCACTAACAAAGCAATGCCATGTTCATAATACCATAAATTATATAAGGCAGCTGACTCCTTTCCAGCTCTCCTCCCAATGACTGGGTCGGGAATCCAACCTCTTGCTACTCCTGCCAAGACGAGGTCAACGGAGCTCAGGATAGTTTCTGAAAATGAAAGCCAAACTTTGGAGGCTACTCCGGGTCGTTTGTGGGTGAAGTGCGGATAGGGTGTTTTATTTATGGAAGAGGGAAGATCAGGAGGCCTTAAAAAACAATCACTGGGCGAAGGAGTGGAAGTTGGATTTGAACTTGTTTAAATAAAACATATTTCATTAGAGGAAATTATATCATGAAAATTAAGGACTTTGGTAGAGTTGCAGAACAGAGAGACTTAGGGGTTCAGGTACAAGTATTTTATTTTTGTATCCCATGTACACAAAATGGTTAGAAAGATGCTTAGCAAACTTTCATTCAATACTCAATGATGTGCATTATGAATAAAGTGAATGGCAGGTGTTCTTTCTTCCCAAGATACATTAATTCAACAATAGAGGATAATTTTGAAATGGCAAGAGAAAAAATTAAGAAGTACATGAGGGGTATTTATTTTCCTGTGTGCTCCTAGTTCAATATATGTGCGTACGTCTGTATCCACGTATTTCCATGTCATTTTAATTGAAGAATTTTGATTTCGGGACACATCATTAAAATGAGTGAAAGCCTCTCCTGCCTCGTTTGTTTAAAGTGATACAATGTTGCCCACTGCTGCACTGTTTCAGTACTTATCAATCATTTCGCTCATTTCACAACATTTGTTCGCGGAAATAGCAAAACATTGCAAGTTCTTCTAAAGTTTGCGAGGAGGTGCCTGGACATAATTACAATACTGTGTGTACTGTGTGCCAGGAACATTGTCCAAAGACAAGCCATTTCCACAATGCAGATATAGCCCAGAAATTGCTTTGCATTGACTCATTCCATTCCGAGGGCAATCAGGACAAATGCAATGTACAAACACCAGTTCGCCAGATGTCTCAGCTGATTAAATATATCAACTTGCTGCTGTGCGCTGCACGGCTCCTTCTGCGGGAAATATAACTTTTATATTGTTCAAGTTGAATAAACCGATGTGGTCTACACAATGTCCACCCTGGACAGATCTCCATGCTTTATTAAACACTAAGCTAGCCTGGTCTGCACAGTACTTAGATGGGAATAGAGATCTAATCTGTATTTATGGAGATGGCATAGCAGGATTAGAACATAGATCATTACAGCGCAGTACAGGCACTTTGGCCCTCGATGTTGCACCGACCTATCATACCAATCTGAAGCCCATCTAACCTATACTATTCCATTTACGTCCATACGCTTGTCCAATGACGACTTGAATGTGCTTAAATTTGGTGAATCCACTACCGTTGCTGGCAAAACATTCCCCACCCTTATTACTCTCTGAGTAAATAAACTACCTCTGATATTTACCCTATATATCTTACACCCCTCAATTTAAAGCTCTGCCCCCTCGTGCTCGCTGTCACCATATTTGGAGAAAGGCTTTCCCTGTCCACCTTATCTAACTCTGTGATTATCGTATATGTCTCTATAAGTCACTTCTCAACCTCCTTCTCTCGAAAGAAAACAGCCTCAATTCCCTCAGCCTTTCCTCGTAAGATCTTCCTTCCATACCAGGCAATATCCTAGTAAATCTCCTCTGCACCCTTTTTAAAGCTTCTATATCCTTCTTATAATGCGGTGACTAGAACTGTAAACAATACTCCAAAGTGCGGACACACCAGAATTTTATACAGCTGTAGCATAACCAAATGGTTCTGGAACTCGATACCTCTATTAATAAAAGCTAAAATACTACATGCCTTCTTAACAACCCTGTCAACCTGGGTGGAAACTTTCAAGGCTCTATGTACCTGGACACTAAGATCTCCCTGCTCATCTACACTACCAAGAATCTTAGCATTATCCCAGTACTTTACATTCCGGTTACTCCGACCAAAGTGAGTCACCTCACATTTGTCCGCATTAAACTCCATTTGCCACCTCTCCGCCCAGCTCTGCAGCATATGTATGCCTCCCTGTAATCTACAACATGCTTTGTCACTATCCACAGCTCCACCGACCTGAGTGTCATCTGCAAATGTACTAACCCACCCTTCTACACCTTCATCAAGGTCGTTTATAAACGAACAGCAGTGGACCCACCACCGACCCTTGCGGTTCACCACTGATAACTGGACTCCAGTATGAACATTTCCCATCAGCCACCACCCTCTGTCTTTTTTCAGCAAACCAATCACTCATCCAAACTGCTACATCTCCCACAATCCCATTCTTTCGTATTTCGTACAATTGCTACTGTGGGGAACATTATCGAACGCTTGCTGAAATCCATATGCAACACATCAACCAGTTTACTCTCACCTTCCTATTTGGTCACCTTCTCAAAGAACTCAATAATGTTTGAGACGCAAGACCTCCCCTTCACAAAACCGTGCTGACTATTCCTAATCAAATTATTCTTTTCTATATAATTATAAATCCTATCTGTTTAAACCTTTTCCAACACTTTAACCAAAGCTGAAATAAGGCTCATTGGTCTATAATTACCAGGATTGTCTCTACTCTCTTTCTTGAACAGAGGATATACATTTGCTGTTCTCCAGTCTTCTGGCTCTATTGCTGGAGACAATGATGATTTAAAGATCAATGCCAAAATGTCGAAAAATATTTATTTAGTACTTCCCCTATCTCCTCTGACTCTACACACAACTTCCCATGTTTAACCTTGATTGGCATAATTTCACTCATGCCATTCTTTTTTTTCAATAAATACCTCTAGGAAGCCTTCGGGGTTACCCTGATCCTATCCACCAACAACTTCTCATGTCTCCTCCTAGCTCTTCTGAGCTTTCTCTTTCGGTATTTCCTGGCTACCTTGTAACCCTCAACCGCCCTAACTGAGCCTTCACAACTCATCCCAACATAAGCCTTCTTCTTCTTGACCACAGATTCCATTCCCTTCATAATCCACAGCTGTCGTGCTCTACAGCTTCCTCCGTGCCTGACAGGTACATACTTTTCGAGGAGACACGTGAGCTTTATTTTTAAATAAGCTCCAAATTTTTAATGTGCCTATTCCCTGCAGTGTCCTTCCCCATCCAATGCTTCTTAAATTTTGCATTGTAATTGCCTTTCCCCCAGCTGTAACTCTAGCCCAGTGCTATACACCTATCCCTTTCTATCACTAAAGTAAACATAACAGAATTCTGATCGCTATCACCAAAGTGCTCACATACTTCCAAGTCTAACACCTGGCCGGGACCATTACCCAGTACCAAATATAATGTGGCTTCGACCCTCCTTGGCCTGTCTCCATACTATGTCAGGAAGCCCTCCTGCACACACTGCACAAAACACTGACGCGTCCGTAGTACTCGCACTACAGTGTTCCCAGTCAACATTTGGAAAATCGACGTATTATTGTGAGGCTGTTAATCCAAAATCCGAGAATATTTTGGCGTCTGCGATCGAATCCTGAAGTGGTAGATGGTGGAATTTGAATCCATTAAAACTCTAGAATTGAAAGACATGGAATATTAAATCACAGCAGAAGCCAATCACCACTGGATGTTGAGACAACCTGTGTTAACAGCGTAAATTGTAACTCGCCCAAACGAATCAATGATCATCCATATTTTTACCCGATAAAAATTTAAACGCACTCATTCTGGCAAGTCCATTACTGCTCCGGGCGGGGCATTCCACGCTCTTACGACTCTCACGTTAAAGTATTTGCCTCTGAGACCTGTCCTTTCTTTTTCACCCTTCAACGTAAACTTGTGACTCCTCGTGCTACCTATCACCATCCAAGGATCAAGTCTCTCACTTTAATCCCTGTCTCAATCTCTGACCATTATGTGTAGTTCGATTAAGCCACCTCTTAAGATACTATTCTCTAACAAAAACAGCCTCAGCTCCCTTAGCATTTCTTCACAAGCCTTTATTTCCACACTAGGCTATATTCTACTTAATCTACTCTGCACCCTATCTAATGCTTCCAAATCCTTTTTCAAATGTGATGGCCAGAACTGCATGTAAACCTCCAAGGGCTTTGTACAGCTGATACGTGACCTCATAGCTCCGAAATTCAATCCTTCTAGCTAACAAAGCTAAGACGCCGTCCTCTTCATTAAACATTTTACTCAAATACACAAACATCAAAACAATTGCCCGTGGGTGCACAACTCAAATATTCCAGAAGAGTAATATTGCATTGCATGAAAGTAAGAAATATAAGCTGACCTGATTTCCCTCTGATGGTGTACGGTGAGAGGAAGTTGGTGGGTGTCAGACCTTACAGGTATAGTTTCTCATGTGTAGCAACCACCCTCTTTATATACCTACAGGTGGAAAACTGACCAGTCCCAGAAGCATCTGCCCTCTGGTAAATGTGAAATGTCTGTTTCGCTTTCCAAGCATACTGGACCTGTTGTAGAAATGCCGGCTACTACTGCAAAGTAAATTTGAAAATGAAGATTTTTCCATCGCGATAGCCCCCTGTTTTCCAATCCCGACCGCCACTCCCGCTGTAGAGACACGGTGGTCAAATGCCAATGTGAATTTTGCCCATTCCCCTCGTGTCTGAGCGTGTTTCCTCCAGGTTCCTCGGTTTCTTCCCGCAATTCAACGTTGTGCAGTCCAGTTCAGTCGAACATGCTAAATTGCTCTGAGCGTGTGCTGCATGAGTAAGGGGTAAACAGAGCGTATGGGAATGGGTCTGGGTGGGTTACGGTTTGGAAGGTCAGTGTTAGATTGTTGGGCCTAAGTGCTTGTTTCCACACTGCAATTAATCTTAGAACGACGTTTTTCAGAATATTGTTTCCCTGACATTCTACAGAAAAAAATCATACCAGACATTATCTGTTACATTCTGTGACTGATATTCTCCAGAAAGTTCCTCAACTGGCATGATTTTTTTGGACAGCGGGACATTAGTTAATTGTAGAAAAGACAATATCCCGGGGGAAGAGGTTCCTCTCAATAAAGAAAGCAACATACTTTCGAAGTATCCTCAGACAGTTAAAAGGATGCGTGTGCTTTCCTGTATTTACGTTTGTTCCAGATACATGATGGACCACAACTTTAATAAATGACAAAGATTTCTAACTTCCGTTTGTATTCAGGGAACAGGAAGAGAATCATTCAGGATGTGTGTGGTGACAGGGTTTCGTATGTTTTCAATCGCATGTTTGTCAGTAATTCATACGATACAATTTTTTACTTCAATGACGAAATTAAAATTCTGAACACAGTGACATTTTTAAGACTTCTCTGTCCTCATTAAAATGGGTGACGTTTCTGCAAGGCTCATGTATAATTTATATGTTTTCCTCCCTCACAGTTAACGCCCTGACAATCTACGTGCTGATTTGTAAAGATTGTGGATTGTCTCCGTGTTCCAGTCGTTACCTGGGGGCCATGGCAGTGGCAGATCTCCTGGTCATAATATTCGACCTGATTTTGAGACACATTCCCGTTGTTTACCGGGAACAGATGTATTTCGTGAAGTCCATCCGCGTGTGTAATATCCACGCTGTACTAGTTTATGCAGCCACTGACTGTTCTGTCTGGTTCACTGTAGCTTTCACTTTTGATCGATTTGTGGTCATTTGTTGCCAGCAAATGAAAAATAAATATTGCTGTGAGAAAACAGCGACAGTGGTTCTGGGAACAGTGACCGTGCTGAGCTGTTCAAAGAACATTTTCTGGTATTTTATGCTTTCGGGTGAAAATCGGCTTAGGAACTCTCCCTGGTTTTGTAAAGCTTCAAGATATGTTTCTTATTCTCGTGTCTGGGCTCAATTGAATTTCTTCACCATTTTCTAACCCCTGTTCTTCCATTTATCCTGATTCTATTGCTCAATGTTTTCACTGTCAGATATATTTTAGTAAGTAGCAGAGCCCGCAGGAGACTCTGGCCTCACACCAAAGACGAAGTGCATTGTGACAAAGAAGTGCAAAATCGAAAAAAATCTGTTGTTTTACTGTTTGTGATCTCTGCCAATTTCATCCTGCAATGGTGTATGTTAACGACGTTTGTTATATGGAAACGGCTGCGGTATTTGGGGTATAAGATCATCGATCCACATTGGTTTTTGTTTCTCCTCGGTTTCACGCTGCAGCTCCTCAGTTGCTGCACAAATACAGCTATTTATGCCATAACCCAGACTAAGTTCAGACAGCAGCTGAAGAAGGTGCTGAAATATCCGTTTACCCAAATTCATCAGTTGCTGAAATTCTCTCATTAATAATTTCATCCAGGATTTTCCCATAGCTGTTCAATGTTTCAGCAATAAAGCAGCCTGTCGCTACGGTAATAAATTGTGGGTAGTGTTGAATTCTCCAAAATTAGCCCATCGAGGTGACGGAAAGACATCTCAATATTTGTGTCACCCCAGCAACCAGTGAGAATGTGCACTGTTTGTGTAATTAATTTGTAATTAATAAAAATGTTCGATTAAAGTTCTCAGTGTCAGGGTTTTTAGTCGTTGCGCTGAAGAAGCTGAGCTGGAGAGCGACAGACTGAGTTGCAATTCCTGGTCCTCAGATAACTGGAGGGGACTGAAGCCCAAGCTCAAGGTTTGGGTTTTTATTCTTTGTCTCCTTGACTCCTTGATTTTGTGTCCGATCTCACACAACTTCACTCATTCTGCTTCATCCCCCCTCACTCCAGCTCACTCTCTTTCTAGTTTGCAGTCACCCTTATTCTGACTTGCGAGGGGAACAGGAACCTGATTATTTACGTGTTGTTGCGAGGGGAATTGAATTGGGATGGGTTCTCACGCCCTTACTGGTGGAACAGAGCCGGAATAAGGTCACAAACTGGAGAGAGGTCAACAGAACAGAGGTAAATCAACGGGCCTGAGTTGAAATCACAGGAGAACAGTCACGTCTGAGATGAACAGAGTGGGGAAGAATCCATAGACAGTTGCTGATGATACCAAATGGGAGAGGGTAACAAGCCATTGTTCGGAAAACAGATTGAAAACTTGTTCACAGGCCCGAGCTGGGAGAAGAATTTGCAAATAGTTTCACGGACTGTAGCTAACGGAACATAGTGGGGACATTGTCACAAACCGGTGTTCCGGGAACAATGTGGCAATAGGATCACAGGCAGTTGCTTGGAGAACTGCGTTGGATTGGTCACAGGCCGTTTCTGGGTGAACAGAAAGGGCACGGGGTTTTATGATGTTGATCGGAGAACAGATTGGACATACACTCACAGGGCATTTTGGATGAACAGAGTCGGATTGCGTTTACAGGTCTTTGCTACGAAAACAAAGTTTGAATGGGTTCGAAGGCCGTTGTTAGGAGAATAGATTGGGAATTAGTTCACAGGTCCTTGCTGGGAGATCAGGTTTGACTGAGGTGAACAGGCTGTTGGTTTGGGAACAGAATGAGGATTGGGTCACAGGCAGTTTCCCGGAGAAGTGCGTGGGCATGGGCTCACAGCCCGTTGCTCGGAAAAAAGTGTGGGGATGGGTTCACACGCCATTGTTCGGGGAACAGAGTGAGGGTCGGCTAACAGGCCTTTGCTAGGAAATCAGAATAAGTAGAGAACAGATTTGAGAGACGTTGACAAGCGTTTCATCGCATATGGATTCACAGTAGGTTGCAGGCAGAACTGCGTGGATATGTTTTCACAAGTCATTACAAGGAGAATACAGTCAGATCGGGTTCTGAGTCTGGTGCTCGGAGAACCGAGTTGGAATTGATTTGTAGGCCTTCATTGGGGAAGAGTGTGTGGATACCTTTACAAGATGTTGTGTGGAGAACAGGTTGGGGATGGATTCACAGGTCATTGCAAGGAGAACAGAGTTGAAATGAGTTCACAGGGAGTTGCTGGAGGAAAAGTATAGCAATGGGTACATAGACCACTATGAAACAAACTTTTGCTTGGAGAACAGAACGGGGATGGTTTCAGAAGCTTTTGCTCGGGTAAAAGTGTTAAGCTAGGTTATCTGGCCGTTTCTCTGAGATCAGACTCGGGCTGGTTTCACGGGTCTCTTTTGGCGGAGCAGTGCAGGGATGTGTTCACATGTAGTTGCTGAGAGAACTGAGTGGGAATAGAATCAAAGACCGCTGATCGGATGCAGAGTGGGAAAAGGATCATAAGCTGTTGCTGTGTTACCGTGCGGGAATTCACTGTTCGTCGTTTGGAGGACAGAATGAAGATGCATCACAGATAGTTGGTACGAAAACAACAGTGGAAATTGGTTGAAAAAGAAGAGACTGCAGTGGGAGTCACGCGTGGCTGCCAGGAGTCGAACAGCCGTTGCTCGAAGAATCGAATGAGGGTGTTGTTCATTGGCTGTTCCTCGGGGATCAGAGCAGGGATGGATTCACAGGCCTTTGCTCGGGAAACTGAGCGGGGGTGGTTTCACAGTATGTTGCAGGGAAAGTTGAAACTGGATGGTTTCACATTATGTTGAAGAAAGAAGAGACTGAAGGTAGTATCACAGGCCGTTTATAGTACTACAGAGTGAAGATGGGTTCACAGATCATTGCCAGCCGAACTGGCTGGGGTCGGATTCATAGGCTGTCAATAATAGAACAGGATGGGGTTGGGTTCACAGGCTGTGTCTAGGAATAAATATTGTGATGTATTCAAAGGCAGTTTTCTGGTGAAAAGATCGGTGCTTGGTTCATAGGTGCTTGCGAAGGAAACAGAGTGCGATAGGTTATCAGGTCGTTTCTAAAACCAGTGCTGGAGTGGGTTCATAGTCCATTTTTAATGGGAATATGTGGGAATATGCTCACAGGCCGTCGCTGGGCGATTAGTGTGGAGATGGCACCAGAGTGCTTTGCAGGGGAACAGTGCTGGAATGCGTTCACACACTCCTGTGACGAAACAGACTGAGAATGAGATCGCAGGCTGTTGCTCATGATAAAAAGCGGCAAGGGAGTCAAAAATTGCTGCGAAGCGAGTACGGTGGAGATTGGTTCACACGGCATTTCCAGTAGAATAAAGGGAGAATGGTTCTTAGGCCACTGCTCGAATAATAGAGTGGAAATGACTGCACAGGCAGTTGCTGGGAGAATAAAGTTGGGATTGACAGCTCGTTGTTGGGAGAAAAGGGTATATATGTGTTCAGAAGGTATGTTTCGGGAGACAGAGGGGAGATGCGTTCACAGGCTGTTGCCAGGATAACAAAGTTCAAACAGTTGAACAGGCCATTGCTGAGTTGTCAGAGCAAGAACGGGTTCACAGACAATTGCAAGTCGAACAACACCAGGATGGAGCTTAAGACAGCTGTTAAGAAATAAAGGTGTTGTGATGGGTTGACAGGCTGTTGCTAGGGTAACAGAGTTGACATAGATAAACCGGTTGTTGCTGGGAGAAAAAAGATGTGGATGGGTTGGCAAGCCATTGCTCGGTAACAGAATGGGAAATTGTTCCCAGTCCGTTGTCCAGAGAACATTCCAGAAATGAGTTCACGGAATGTTGCGATCAGGGCAGAGTTGATGTGTTCACAGGCCGTTGCTCGGGAACAGAGTGGGAATTCGTTCACGGGCTGTTGCGAGAGAAATAAAGTTGGTATAGGATCCGAGACTTTTGCGAGGAGAAGAGAGTATGATTTTGTCCACAGGATGTTGGTGGGAGAATATCCTGGAGATGGTTTCAGTTTGTGGAAATGAAAATGGAGTGGGGATTCGATTGCTGCGAATTGCTGGGGGACAAGAATGGGGATCAATCCACAGTCCATTACTCAGGGAACAGAATGGACCTTAGGCACAAGCAGTTGCTGCGGCAAGAGTGTGGTGATAGAGTCAACGGGTTCTCCTGCATGAAGAGGGCCAAGAGGGGATTACAGTACGTTGCAAATGGAACGGTGTGGGTAAATGTTCACGGTTCTGGCTGGAGTGAAGACTTTTATTGTGACACGGCAGTGAACTCTTCTGATTATGAAACAAAGCTCTCATAAAGGCTCAACTCACATTACAATCTGTTTAAGTATGAGTGACAGAGAACACGCTAAATCCTACTATTCAAAACTATCAATTTTATCCTTAAACGTTAAATTTGAACTTTATTCAACAACTATTTTCAGTTCATAATCTCCTTTCTCTGAACTGTCTGTTATCTACCTCCAACATTTCGAAAATATGTTAATCCAATAAAAGCCTTTATTAAATTGATATCAAATTAATTTTCAAAACCAAACAGCAACAGTCGTTATTGCTGTCTGTCTTCTTTCAGCGACAGATCTCCTTGGGTAATCTTCGGTCTCTTGCTGCTGAGATTAGTTAAAGGTACGGTTGAGATTGAGTGTTTTAAATGACAGTCTCTCTCCAGATAGCAGTGCTTTGGAGTTGAAGGAATGAACTGTACCGGAAAGAGACAGGGAAGTTTGAAAAGCTGGCAAGCCTGTCATGCAACTGACTGCAGGCAGAGGTTGTACTGGTGAATTTGAAAATGTAGCATTTGAGCTTAAACTCGGGTTCTGCGGCGTTTACACTGAAATTCGAAATCAACCAATCAGTTTAAATTATGCCCCAAAATGCTAACATACAACCGAAGTTCAGTTTTACTGTTTCTCACAATTAAAACAATAAGACGATACAATGTTTTCAGGCATAACCAACAGGCGTTCTGAACAGTTAGCGGGAGACGCTGAGCACCTACTGCTATCGAAAGGCTTCCAACAGACCCTGTCTCAAAAAGAAATCGTTTTTCATTTGAAACATATTTGCAGGAGAAGACCAACGATGACGCAGGTTAAATTTACAGATAGGTTGAACAACACTCAAAGACAGCACCGGTTATTGAAATTGATTTGACGTAAATTTAGTGGAAGTTTTATTGTATCAGTGTTTTTTTTTAACAGAGTGAGATGCAGGTAAATCCTGATGAGAAAGGAGGCGTCCAGTTTTTGAAAAATGTGGATTAATCATCTCTTTTGGAGTTGAAGAATGATTTGAAAAAAAAATGCAATTTTTAATTCTCTGCCATTCATAATTTAACGGATTACGAGGTAAGGTGAAGTTTTTTGCGGACTTGATTTAAGTTAGCAGAAGGGTTTACCTATGTCGTAAAAGATTGGGGGAGCGGGACCAGGATTCGGATAGGTTCACATTAAAACCTCCCAAAAGATGTAACCACTTGCCAACTAAGAATCCGTCCTGGATCTTTAAATAATGTGTGGGTGAGCCAATTAATTTAATGTCGGATTATTTGTTGTTGGCTCAATTAAAAGAGAGAGAAATGGCTTTGAAAAATGCTAAAGCCGTTCTGGTGGAAGATGATTATTCCCAAGTTTGCCAGGAAAATGTAGAAGGAAAGGAATCCACATGAGCTGTAGATATAGCCAACAGGTTGGAATTGGTTAACAAAGGACAGAAGTGAATGTGACATTTTCAGGAGTTATTCAAGCATTAGGTAAAAAGGCGAGTGCATTCGAATAAGAAAAAAAATTACAATTGGGGAATATAGAGTTCGAAGATAAATAGCCTGAGAAAGAGAGAGGGAGAAGAAAGATAGGGGTGGGGGAGGATAAGACAAAGAGAGAAACAGGTCTGAGCTGAGAAAGGAGATATTTTAGAACGAGAACGAGACAGAAGAAAGAGACAGAGGAAAAGGAAGAAAGTGACAGAAGGTTCTTAGCTGAGCAAAGACATCAAAAAGAAAGAGAGAGGGAAAACTGTGCATAGAAAGGGAGAGAGAAAAAGGGAGAATTTGAACTTAGAAGTTGCGACTTATTCAGCTATGTCGAGGAAACAAGATGGAGATTACAGGCAAAGTCAGTGATATTTACAAATATGGCAAAACTGTGCCACATCTTGTTGAGAAAAATGTTGAAGACTTCTTTATCTATTTGGAAAAATGTGCTAGGCAGAGAGAATGGTCAGAGGAGTTGTGGATAATGCTTGTTCAGATTAAAATGCAATGCAGAGGAAGTGAAGCATTTGCAGAACTGTCAAGTGAGGGGGTCAATAAAGTATAAAGAGGGCAGCAGGCAATTTTAATTGATTATTATTTTGTGCAAGATAAATTGAGGTGCTGCATTTTCGGAAAGAAAGTCTTATCAGGCCTTATGCATGTAATGGTAAGGTCCGAGGAAGTGTTACTAAACATCGAGAGAATGGAGCGCAGTTTCATCGTGAAAACACAGGGAGAGAGGACAGTGAAAAAGGTGTTTGGCCTGCTTTCCTTTATTGATCAAAGTTTTGGGCATCGGAGTTGGGAAGTCATTTTGCGGGTGTACAGGGTGGTACTTACTTCACTTTTGGACTTTTTCGTGCAATTGTGGTCTGCCTTTTATCGGAAGAATGTTGTGAATCTTGAAAAGGTGCAAAATAGATTAACAAGGATGTTGCCAAGGTTGGATGACTTGAGCTATCGGGTGAGGGTGAACAGACTGGGGATGCTTTCCCTGGAGGATCGAAGACTGGGTCCCAACCATTTGGATGTATATAAAATCATGAGGGCCATGAAACGAATAAATAGAAAACGACTTTTCTCTGGGGTGTGCGTGTCCAGAAATAGAGGTAATCGGTTGAGGATGTCTGGTCATCATGGACTGAAGGGTCTGTTTCCGTGCAGTAGACCTCTATGACTCTATAACTTTATGGCTTCCGCGTTACCCTAGGCCAGATTGGGTTGAAGTGGCAGCTCAAGACTGGTAAAGAAACAGTTGGGATGATTGACAGAATGTCAGTACCAGGAATGCAGTTCATCCTTTGGAACGATATAGCAAGGTCCACGGTGGATGCAAAATACGTAGGTGTGGAGAAGCCCAATGAAGACCTGATAACTGAGAAGGTACAAGTAAAAAGAACCTGGCATTTTCCAAGAAGCTGAAGTGGAAACCACGACAAACTAAACGGAATGGGTAGGTCTATCTGTTTTTCTGAGATAAGTCCATTACAAAGCATTAAAGCAGAAAGTGTGAAGGAAGAGTTACTAGCTTTCTTCCCGATGTATGGTCTTCCTAAAGAGATTCATTCTTGTAACTGCTACTGGTTTAAGCAGTGATGGGTTGCTTCGGCATACAGAACTTTAAATCCAATGCTTGTCGTTCTGACTCGCAGGGAGCATGACAAAGGCGTCTGCAGATCCTGAAAACCATGTTAAGTGCATGCTGTCGGAATTATCAAATGATTTTGATAAAGGTATCCCATTCATATTGTTTGCTGTGAGAGATGCTACAAACGAATCTACTAGTTAATTTCCTTCGAGTTAATATTTGGACATGAAGTAAGAGGATCTCTGAAATTCATTGAGGAGAAATTGACACGACCCAAGTTGGAGATCTAACACTAAGATTATGTATCGGAGGTAAGGAAAAGATTACATTGGGTAGTTGAGTGGGTTAAACAGGACCAAAAGATTGCACAGCATAAACTGAAGCTGGTGGCAGATTAAAAACAGATTCTGATTTTTTTCCCGTGGGGATGTCGTATTATTATTGTTAGTATTGATCGGAAATACCATCGAAGCCAAATGAAAATGTCCCTTCTATATTGAGAAAATGTCTGAAGTATGAGGTAAAGATGTCGGACAGGAAAAAATGTATTGCGATGTTATTTGAATATGTTAAAGCATTATTTTGATTGGGAGAAGGGACTGGAGAAACAGGTGTTAGCGACTGGAGCGCATTGTGATGAATAAAAGCGAAATGTGAAATTTGATGTGGCTCAAAATGCCTTAAACAACGAGGACGCCCTTGTGTAATCGAATGTTTCTATTACCTATTACCTATGTATCTCAGGAGCAAAGAAGGCAGTTGAATAATTTGTTATAGCAGTATGGGGACATGTGCAGGAATAAGATGGAGAGGGCTAATAGTATTGTGCATGAGGTAGATGTATGGAATGCTGTCCTGATAAAATAACCTTAATAATTTCAAAGCCAGACATGTACAGAAGAAATGGAGGTGATGTTCAACCAAGATATCATCGTTCCAATTCGGAGCGTGTGGAGTTCGCTGATTGTGTCAGTTGGCAAACCTGATGGGACTCCACGTTTTGCGTGGAGTATCCTTGGCCAACGTCATAACGTTTTCGGAATCATTCTCAATACCACGATTCGAGGACTGTTTCAAAACAGTTGGAGAAGCCAGCTACTAACAAAGTTGGAATTTGCGTGCTCCTGGCACTAACATTATCACAGAAAGTGAAGGGAATTTATGTGTTTGCAATCCTGAATGGGCAATATCAATTAAAAGTGACGTCCTTTGGAATGAATAGCACACCCAACATATTCCAAAGACTTGTGCAGAGATTTGTTGCTGGGTTAAAAACATGTGTAGTCTATGTGTATGATGCAGTGAGCTTCAGTGCGTTTTGGAAAGATGATACGGTACAGCTGGCAAACACTTTGACAGATTAAGAGAATCAAAACTGGTAAGAAATTGAAACAATAATGAATTCGATAAAGCAGAAATGACGTTCTTGGAACATAGCATCGATCATTGAAATGTGACTCCACGGAACGCAACGATAAAGGCCTTTGAGGTAATTCCATGACCCACCTCGAAGAAAATGTTACCTCGATTATTATGATTGAGTCGATTCTACCAGACGTCTATTGCAAACTTCAGTAGCATATGGCATCTTAGCAGATTTGTTGAAGTAGGATATAAAATGTCCGTGTAAACATCAATGCCAGGAGGAATTTCACAATTTAAAAACAGTGTGAACGACAGAAACAGTTTGAGTTCCATCAACGCTTTTGAACCTCTTCAATGTTGCAATCGATACTTGTGACACAGCAGATGGATATGTCTTGTTACAGGGGGATGATGATGGAATTGGTCAGCCAATTGTTTACTTTTCATATAACCCCAACAGACAATGGACAAAGTAACCTACAATCAAAAACTAATTATTGAGATTGATACTCTCCTTACAACATTTTAATGTTTATGTCAGGAACTAAATAACGGAGACTGTTTTGTACAAGGTCCAAATCCACTTACATTCTTGAAAGGCAAAAATATCACACTATTTCGTTGGAGTCTCATGTTACAGACTATTAACTTAAAATGGTGACAACAGATGCGTGTTAAACATTTAATGGGTAAAGTGAAGATGAGATTGAAAAGTTACCAACGTTATATGCATACTTTTGTGTTAGTGTGCAGACATTAATGTGAAGTTAAATTAACGTCATATATATATCATTGGAATGTGGTTAAAAAACAATCCATTTCATTGTCATGTTTCTGTATTTTTTTTCTTAAGTGGGAAGGTGGTGAAGAGTTCAGGTGTTTACTGTACCTTATGGTATTTTCTCTAATGAGCGTTGGGTTTCTTTGAAATGGAATGAATTACCCGTTCAAACCAATCATCATCTTCCTGTAAAACAACTCTTCCTCCAACTCTCATAACGCTATTATCCATTGCAACATTGAAGGGTTTCAAAATGTTTGGTGTCTCCAAAACTGGTGTGGTGGTTCACACTGCTTCAAATTGTCAAGTACTTCCTGGTATTATTCTGTCCACCCAAATGATTTGTTCGTTTTCAGAAAATCATGTTACGGTGAAAATGCACGACAAATGTTTGAAACAAACTTTCGTTAAAATCAGGTTACTCCCATAAAACGAAACACCTACTTCTTCTAGGGTGCTCGTGGAAATTCCTCCCTTGACTTCGTCTTTGTATTTCTTGGGTTCAACCTAACATGACCGATTTTATGATCCAGGAACGTCACCAATGCTATCCCAAATTATGTTTTCTTAAATAGTATTACATTTTGTTTTTCTAAGTCTTCAGAAAGCTCAGCCAACTGTACCATGTGATCTTTCCATGACTCACAAAAGATTCCGACATCATCCAGATAGACTGCACAGTTTGTGAATCGAAATACAACTCTGATCACGAGTATTTGCAAAGTGGCCAGTGTGTTCTTCTTTATATCGGGCATCACCTTTTATTGATATCGTCCATGTTCAAATGCAAAAAAAATCTTGCTTTCTTTGACAAATATAGCTGCTGAGAAGCACGCTGGAAGTAGAATTTATGATATAACTGACTTAACCAACTTCCTCTCAACGGTCCTTCAACCTTAGTAATATGAGTCCCGTTTTGTTCCAGCAGCGAACTTCTGACAGTCCACATAAAATCGATGAATCCTGGCAGGTTTGCAAACTAACAGGATCATCCAACTCCACTCGATTCGACATGATTTAGCATTTCACACAATTCCTTTTGCAGGTGTGTGTCTCTGAAACTATTAAGACGGGAGGAGCGTTTCTGAATCGGAAAAAAATCACTACTTTTATGTCATGCACAATTGGATTAGTCCACCCCGACGAATTCCTGCATATCCCCATATATTGCCGCAATAAACCTTTCAAATGAGTCCGTCTTTGCTACTGAGACAGATAGTTTACTTGCCTTTCCCATTCCTCACGGATTTCTCGTTGTTTTTCATATTTTGAGGCACATAAAACACCACAAGGCGTGGCTTTGATTCCTCACACTCCAAGGCATTAACTAACGGGTTTTGCCATTTCCTTCTCTGAATTTAAATAAGGTTTTCAACATATTGACATGACAGAGAATGCAGTTTGTTTTTCTGTTCGATATCTTTACGAGATTGATTACCTAGCACAACTATTTGCGAAATTGAAAATGATCACTAAACCTGGTTTTGAAGGGATGTCTTACACTGGCTGCCAGTACAAATAAGTTATTACCATGGGGAAACGTTCGAGTGTTCGAGTGTTATATCTCCAACCTGCTTTATTCTATGCTTCGCTGTCTTAAGGTGATTGTTAGTCTGCTCACCGCGGCGATTTAATCTCTTCCTCACCTCCCATACATAATCAAAGTGCAAGGTCTCGATTTCGGCTTGTCATTTTTCCTTTAATTAATTTCAAAATCCGACTCACTTCTTGTCCGAAATGAAAAGATAGGGAGAAAACCGAGGACTTACATTTGAAACTGTTCTAATGGTGAACAAAGCGATTGGGATAACCAATTACAAGACAGATGCCGACCAACTTTGAATGCCAAAACAAATTGCACACTCTCTTAATTGTGCAGTACATGCCTTGAACGTCAGAACACGTGACAGAGCTGAACAGGCCGTTGCAATGAGTACAGCGTTGGCAAAGTTTCACAGTATATTGGCAGGAGAAAAGAATGAGAATAGATGCAAAGTTTCTTGCTTGTAGAACAGAGAGGAGATGTTTGCGAAGGGAATAGAGTGGGGCTGAGCGAACGGGACGTTGCAAGGAGAACAGCGAGGGAATATATTCAGAAATCATTCCTGGGTTAACGTGGTGGGGATTGTTCATTTCTTTACTGCAAACAGAACAGTAACAATGATTTCAAAGTGGGTTGCTAATACAAATGAGTAGGTCGTTGCTTGTAAAATAGAGTTACGATTGGTTCACCGTTCTTTGCTCGAAGAACAGAGGTTTGTTGCATTCGCAGGCTATTGCCAGGGTAACAAAGGTGAAATAGGTCAAGAGGCCTTGCTGTGGAAACAGTGTGGAGCTTATTTCACAGCCAACAGATTCCAAATGTGTTCACAGTCTGTTTATAGAGGAACAGAGTTCGAATTTACTCAGTGGACTTTGTTGGGTGAACAGACTTGATTTCGATTAACAGGCTGTTACAAACACAACAGCGTTGGGATGCGTTTACTGTATGTTGTAAGGAGAAAGGCGTGAGAATGGTTTCAAAGTTGAATTGAGAGAGGAAGGTTTCACTCGGCGAAGAAAAGTGAACAGACTGGGTGTGGGGTAACAGGCCGTTGCGAGGAGAAGAGAGTGCGAATGTTTTCAGAGACTGCTGCTGAGACAACAGTGTGGGAATGGATTCATAGGCGGGTGAGTGGAGAAAAGAGGGAAGATCAGTTCACAGGCCATTGCCGGGAGACGGAAGTCTGGATGTTTTCAATAACCATTACCAGAAGAAAAAAACTGGTGTTTATTTGCCAGCACCTTGCATGGAAATTAGAGTTGCGATTGATTCTCAGGTCGTGAGGAGGAGAACAGGATGGCGGATAGGTTCACAGACCATTGCTGGGAAAATGAAGTGGCGATGGGTTCACGAGCAGTTACCAGGAAAACAGAGCGAGTTTGGGTTCGCAGGCTGTGACAATGGAGACAGACTGGAATTGGGTTCACAGGCCGTGGTCATGTGGAAAGTGCCAGGGTGGGGTCAAAACCAGTTGCTCGGAATACAGTTTAGTGATGGCTTCACAGAATTTTCCCATGGTAACAAAGGTGAGAAAGATAAATATGTCTTGCTGGGAGAACAACGTATGGATGTGCTAACAGGCCGCTGCTCAGAGAATAACAAATACTTCATTCACAGGCCATTGGTCGGAGAAATATTGGGGATGGGTTCACAATCGATTGTAGTATAACAGAGAGGGCATGGCCTCACTGGCCTTCATTCCGTAAACAGAGTGCGGATTGGCTCATATGTTGTTCCGAGCGAAACCAGCTGGCGCTGGATTTAGTGGCACTTCCAATGGGAGGAGAGGTGGAACGGGATTGACAACATCTTGATAGGAGAACATTGGATCTTGCGGAGAACAGACACAACAAAGGACTTGACAGACTATTGATTGGAAAACAGAGTGGGGATGGCTTCACAGAGCGGTACAAGGGAAACAGAGCTGAGGTAGGTCAATAGGCCTTTTAGGTGAGAATAGGTTTGGAATAGATTCTCAGGTAGTTCCGAGGGCAACATAATGTGAAAGTGTTCACGGGCAGTTGCTGGGAGAACAGAATGGGATGGTTCACAGGCAGTTCCGAGGAGAACAGAAGAAGGTGGGTTCACAGGCCGATGTTCGGGGCACAGAGCGGAGATGTAGTTGATAGGCAGTTGCCAGGGATACTCAGTATTGATTCGTTTGCAAACAGAGTGCGGATCATTTCATAGGCCTTTGCTCGGAGAACAGATTCGCGGTAAGTGTACAGTTTGCTGCAAGAAGAGAAGTAGGATTGTCTCACAGTATGTTCCTATGACAGTAGAGTGAGCATGCGTTCATAGGCCGTTTGGAGGGGAACAGAATAGGATTGGATTGACAGGCCATTGCTCGGGGAACAGGGTGGTGATGGGTTCACCGGCCTTTGCTGTGTGATAAGAGTGGGAAGTTTTTAGCGGTCCTTTCTCGGCTATCAGATTCAATTTGTTATCCCAGGGTCAGTGCAACAGTGACACTTCTTTCAATCTGCTCTCCAATGGGAGAGAGACGCAAACACAGCGGTGTAAGTCTGTTTTTCCCGAGTCACTGATACTGAGATAGTAATGTTAGTCAGCTCCCGCTGCTGTCAACGGTGCACAATCTGTGGGATCAGTTAGTTCTCCCTGGTGTCAGGGGCACGGTCACAGTGGTGTGAGTCTTTTTTTCACGGTATAAGTGATACAGACACAGTGGAGTTAGGCTGCTCTACCTGGTGTCAACGATACAGACACATTGTGTTCAGACTACTAGCCTGAGGCTCAGGAATGCACGCACAGTCAGATCTGTCTGTTCACCCTGGTGTCAGTCATTAACAAGCAATGGGGTCCGTCTGCTCTCCTCCGGATACACGGTACGTGCACAGTGGGGTCAGTCGCCTGTCCTAGGTGTCAGTGACGCAATCACAATGTGGTTAGTTTACTCTCTCTGTGGTGAGTAATTCGCACACAGTGGGGTGAGTCTGACCTCCCCGAGGCAGTGTGACACACATAGGGAGTTTTGTGTTTTAAACATGGTGTCAATGATACTGAGGCACTGTTGTCAGACTGCTTTGCTTGGGTTAGTGATACAAAAAAATTGGTGTCAATCTGCTCTCACCTGGTCAGTGAATAGTCACAAAGGGTACATCTGTTCTTGTCACGGTTAGCCATATAGACACCGTGGAGTCAGAGTGCGCTCCCCAGAGTCAGTGATTTTCAAAAAGTCAAGTTAACCTGCTCTCCCCAGATTCAGTGAATCATACACAGTATGATCGTCTGTCTTCGTGATGTCAGTGATGCACGAACAAAGGCATTTCTCTTTCTCCCAGGGGTCATTAATACCAATACAGTGGGGTCACTCTGCGCTCGCAATGAATGGTGATGTATACTCAGTGGGGTCGTTCTGCTCTCCGCGGGTCTGTGTACAGTCACACAGTTCAGTCCACTCTCTCCGTGGTCAGTGATTCAGATACTGGGGTATCAATTTGCTCTCCCTATTGTCAGGGATACTCAGAGAGTGGCATTGGACTCCTCTCCCCGGGTTCATCAAAAAAAGAGACAGCAATGTCATGCTATATCCTGTGATCAGTGACACAGCCATGGAAGGTCAGTCTGTTCTCTGCAGGATATTTGTAACACGACAGAGGGGTCAGTCTGATCTCTTCAGGGTAGCTGATATATCGATAGTGGAGCCAGCGTGCTCTTTCTGTGGTGAGTGATACATACACATTGGGTTCAGTCTGCCCTCCCCGTTTCCTGATGAAAACACAGTGGGGTTTTCATGCTCTCCCCGAGGTCAGCGATATAGACACTGCTAGGTGAGTCTACTCTACCAGGTTCGCAGATACCCCTCCGGGGTCAGTAATGCAGAGATCAGAGGTGCAGTGTGCACTCCCAATGATAAATATACAGTGGGGTCAGTGTGGTCTCCCTAGGATCAGTAACGCAGGAATAGTAGGTTTATTCTGCAGTCTCTGGAGCGAATGATACATACTCAGTTGGGTGAGCCTGCTTTACACGGGTCAGTGAAAGAGACACATTTGGGTCGGTCTGCACGACCTGTGTCAGAAATACAAACACAGTGGGGCCAGTCTGTTCTCTCCATTGTCAATATTGTGGACACAGTGAAGTCAGTTTGCTCTCCCCAGGTCCATTCATAATCACGTATTGGTCTTGTTTGGCTCTCCCTAATGTCAGCAATATACACACCTTGGTGTCAGGCTCCTCCCCGGCCATCCGTATTACAGACAGAGTTGGGTTATCTCCTATCCTGGGATGAGTGACGCAGACATAGTAGGATCAGTGTGGTCTGCAGAGTGACATAGAATCATAGTTTAATCGCAAAGTTCGGCACAGAAACGGTCCCAACTGTCCAACCCGCCCATGCTGACCAGATATCCAAATTTAATCTGGTCCCATTTGTCACCAATTGGGCCATATCGCTCTATACCCTTCCTATTCGTAGACGAGTCCAAATGCTCAAATTGTATTAGAGACCACTGTTTTCTCCGACATTTCATTCTACAGATGCACCACGCTCCTCGTGAAAATGTTGCCCTTTAGGTCTCTTTTATATCTTTCCTTACACAAAACCTTTGCCCTCCAAATTCTGGTTGTCCTATACAGCAGGGAAAATGACCTTGTCTGTTCATCTGGTCCATGCCCCTCCAAAAATTGGAAACATTCATGCGGTCGCCACTAACGTCAGACCAGTGAACGTTCCATCTGTTGGACGAAATGTTTTTAAAGCATTATAAGAAATAGGATTTATAATCATCTAGCAAGTAACAATTTGATTGGCAATAGTCAACGTGGTTCCGTCAAGGGCTAGTCGTATCTCACAACAGTCGTTGAGTTTTGGCAGAGGTTGACTGCGTAGGTGAATAAGCTTAGGACAGTTGGAATGGTGTATGTGGACTTCAATAAAGCCTTTGATAAAGTCCCACATTGTAGGCTCTTGCAGAAAATGCTGAGCCATGGAATTGAGGATGATTTAACAGGTTGAAATAGAAACTAGGTTTCAGTAAGAAGGCCTTGAGTGGTGTTTGATGGAAATGATTCAGTTTGGAGGCCGGTTACTAGTTGTGTGCCACAATAATCAGTTTTGGGACCAAAGTTTTTGGTCATTTTTATGCATAACTTGGGCACAGACAGAGGCTGTTGGGTTATTAAGTATGGAAATGGCACCAAAGTCGGTGAACAGTGTGAAAGAATGTTGCAGGTTGCAGGGAGACTGAGATAAACTGCAGAATTGCGCTGAAAGCTGGCAACTGGAGTTCATTGTGGATAGATATGTGGTCAGTAAAGTTGGAAAGAATACCAAGAAGCGAGAATACTGGGTCAGTGGAAAACATCTTGGGTAGTGTGGATGTGCAGAGTGATCTTTGTATCCAATAACATGGGCCATTGGAAGTTGTCACTCAGGTTCATCATACTGTCAAGAAAGCACGCGGCATGTCAGAGATTATTGGTTGAGCGATTGAGTGCTGGAGCCATGATGTCATGCTGCAACTGTGAAAAACGCTAGTGCACACTTGCTTGGATTATTGTGTACAGTTTGGGTCGCTCCGTTAGAAGAATGACGTGGAAGCTTCTGAAAAGGTGCAGAGAAGATTTACCAGGAAGTTGACTCATCTGCAACGAACGCTTATTAGCAAAGGCCAAGAGACTTGTGTATGTGCCAATTAGAGAGAACAACAATAAGAAGGAATTTAACAGAGACAAAAAAAGATGATCAGATGATGGGATAGGGTGGACAGTGAGAGTCATTTTCCTGGGATGAGGACATCGATTTGTCCGAGGGCGCATAGCTGCAAATCGAGGAGTGATAGATTTAAGACAGACATCAGAGGCAGGATCTTTACTCAGAATGTGATATGGACGTGGAATACCTACCAGCCAATGCAGTTTATGCAGCCACATTAGGGACATATAAACATTCCTTGGATAAAAATATGAATGATGATGCGATAGTGGAGAGGGTGGGCTTAGATTAGTCCAGAGGTCTGTGCAACAACGAGGGACGAAGACCCTGTTCTGCGATGGATTGTTCGATGTTCTACCTCGGACAGTCCAGGGAAAACAGCCTGGCCTATTCGCCCTGTCCCTATAGGTCAAACCCACTAACAATGGCAACTGTTTTGCACATCTTTATGAATTCTTTGAAGTTTACAACATCCTTCCAACAGGAAGGAAACCGGAATTACACGCAATATTAGAAAAGCGACCTTATCATTATCCATTACAGTCACAACATGACTTCCCAACTCCTACACACAAAACCATGACGAAAAACGGAAAGCACACAAGCAATGTTGTCAGTATGCTCTTCGCGGGGTCAGTCATATGAGATAGTGAGTTCAATGCTCTGAACAGTGTTCGTGAAACACACACAATGGTTCCAGTCTCCTCTCCCCAGGGTCAGTGATAATAGCACAGTGGTTCATTATGCTATCGGCAGAAACAGTGATATTGACACAGTGGGGTCTGTATCATCTAATTGGTGTCAATGACACAGAATCAGTCAGTTCAGTGTGCGAACATAGGGTCAGTGAAACGGAGATAGTGCAGTTAGTGTGTTCTCAGTGGGGTCAGTGATACTGACACAGTTTAGTCAGTCATCGTTCGCCAGATTCGGTGATATACATACAGTGAAGGCAGCCTGTTCTCTTTGGTTCAGTAATACACATCGGGTAGTCTTTGTCTGTCTTTTCACCCCTGGGTCTCTCAACAATCATATAGATGGTTAGACTGCTCTCTCCGAATTTTTTTGGAGATAGACAAAGTGGAGTTAGACTGTTCTCTTCGAAGTCGCTGGTGCTCCTACAATGTTTTCAGTCTGCTCTTCATGGTGTTAATGTTGCATAAAACAGTGGGTTCAGTCTAATTTCCCAGTTGCAAGGCTTTCAGTGGGGTCAGTCTTTTCTCCCCGGTGTCAGTGATATCGGCACACCGGGGTCAATCAGCTAAAACGGATTCAGTGATACATAAACAATAGGGTCATGCTATTCTCCAACGGTTATGGAGGCAGACTTTGTGGTCAGTGGTACATAATCACTTGCGTCAGTCTGTTCTCATCCATGGTGAGAGGCAGAGATGTTGGTCATGATTAGAGAATATTTCCAAGAAATTAAGGCATTGTCTGGAGGAGAGGAAGCCACGTCGAAATGAACAGTTATAGAAGTTAGAATAATTGGAGGCACTGATCTACGAGTCATAGGTAGTATTGAAGAGGGAGCACAGAATAGGAAGATTCCAAGCTTCAATTCCACCCTCTTGAGAAAATCCTGCTTTCACCTCTGCAGTACTGATCCCTCACTAACTCAGCACAGGCCAGGATTGGTAACTGTCAACTACCATACTTTTCGTAGGATCGGGCAGTGCAACAGAGGTGAATGTAGGCATCTCATCAGGGCGGCAGAGGTGGGCGGGGGGGCGATCGAGTCTGAAATCTTTCATCACAGTACTCTCACTTCAGAATTTTATTAACAACATGAGTTGCTGTTTTGAGCCCGCAAATTGCTCTCTGCTCTGTTCACTGTGAGTAATCATACACGGACACACATTTTACCGATGGCTCCATAGATCCCTTTCCTTCGCATCTCTGACTGACCGACTGTCTTCAATGCGGTGAAGGGTGAGACAAGAGTCAGGAATTCGACTGAGTCAGGAACTTCCTGAGGACATTCAGGAGACAGGGGAAAAGACAGGGACAAAAGGTAGGCTGATAAAATGAAGTAAACACATGTTAATGGCCCTGAATCCCACAGTGATCTGGAATTCTCCTGTCTCTATCCCGGGCCTGAGCTGCATCGTTTCTCTGCAGTGTTGAGTATTGTTTATTAAGGATCTGAAGGAACTGCAAGAGCGAGAGGTTTTGTCAACCAATTAGTCCCACGCTGTGAGGGATAAATTATGTGAGAGATACTGGATGATACCAACAGATTGCAAGAAAATTGCAGGTTCGCACAATTGTATATGAAGAAGGCGTTTTGTTCCAGGAGTCACTGGTATAAGTACTCAGAGATGAGAACATTGCACGCAGGCAAAGTGAATGTCTGGTGACGTGTCAACTCGGCTATGTACACTCGTGCTGTGGAGCAAAATGCAAACCTCACTGTCGCAAATGATGACATTTGAATTCAATAATTGTTAATGATATTTAATTACAATTTACACGTGAGCATTGAACAACTGCTAATGTAACACAAACCCCATCCCACTGGATCATCTGTTTTTGGGTAGAAAATCTTCTATCCTCACCGGCTTTGGACGAATGAGTGAGACTCCATACCCACAGCAACTTGACCGTATCTGAGCTGCCCTCTGAAATGGCATGGAAAACCATTTAGTTCACGGTAAAATAGAGATGGAAAGGAATGCTAGCCCACCAGAGACACCTATATCCCACGAGTGAATAAAAATAAAACTGGAATCGTGCTAAGGCCAGTGTCTTGGCCAATCATATCCGTAGTTTGAAGTACAGGGCTTTAAACTGACAGAGAGGATGCAGGGACAGGGTACACGTGAAAGGAGATTTCCAAATCCAAAGAAGACAGATGAATCACTGGAGTATGGACAGTTGCCTGAAGGCACTCAGAAACGAGTATGGAAGGGGACTGTTAATCAGCGAATCAGTAAGTTACATGAGAAAATGTGTTTTATAATGTCATTTTTTAATAGACAAAATGACTTCAAAAAGTTTTATATATATATGTATATCACACAGAGACAAATGAGATATATTCACTAGAGAGAATTAGAATCAGAGGAACATAAATGTTCAACGGTACACAACCTTGGGAGACTCAGACAGAATGACAGTAATGGGTAGCAAAAGCATGACGACAACGAAACGGTTTGGCCTTAGATTGTGACGTAGAACAAATATGAATGTAAATTCTGCTTCATACGTGTTGCACCATTAGTGAGAGCATGTTTTCTGGTTGCCCAACAGCAGTCGTTGCTTAGTACTGCATTAAACAAGAATTAATTGGAATTTGTTGCAAAGACTATGTGGTAATTTCAGAAGGTTTGAATTTTCATATTATCTTGGACAATCACACTGACAAGGTTGATACTCGAAATGGAGGTCAAATAATATTGTTGTTAGATTTTCTTCAAATAACAACTTATGTAACTAGCGAGGGATACAACTAATGCAACGACTGTTGAGTTATCAAGCTGAGTGAACATAGTTTGTCACACTGAGAGATCTTCCGAGAAATTGTTACGTAGTGGATATTGAAGGGATTATGAAATTTTATCGTGACCACACAAAACAAGCAACAATCAGAACAGAAGCAAAGCCAATTACACTATTTTGAGAGTGAAAGACACAAGGTAAAATGGAAAAGCAGCTAAAAAACATTTTGCCGCAATAGAACACTGGAAAGCATTTGGACGAATAGTGTAAAACGTTCAACAAAATGGCATTCTATTTGAACAGACAGATCTCAGCACGAGTTTCCCACCTGTCCCTCACTGAGGAGGTTAAAGATGAGATTAAGATCACCAAAACAAACCTCACAGTACTGAATAATGTGAGTGTTTTAGGAACAGTCAAAGAACTAACAACATATAGAAAATATTAACCGGATTACAAGGGGTGTCCAAGCAGGTGGAGTGCCGTCACAAAACGAAACAGTGTCCGGGTTTAATAAGATGGCAGAAACAGTAGAAAGTAAATGTACTGGAGGCGGGGAGAGTGTTACCGAGAGTGGTGAGACCCTGAACGATGTTACAAAGCCAGGAACGAAATGCTACAGTTGTAACTGTTTGTAAAAGTCGAGAAGAAAATATGTACATTTGATTATTCGTTCGTGTGATGGAAGTGACTCTCGTTGGATTGCCATATGTTGACCATTGTTAATTGCCTTGCAGGCCGGTCAGAATTAGCCTTATTGCTGGGAGTCAGTAATTACATTATTACATTTTTACATGTCCATAACTGGCATCAGCAATATCCTATACAGTTACAGCATGACGTGTCAATTCCTACTGGCGATTGTTTGAACATAAAGGCAAACGCACTAAATGCGTCCATCGCCACTTTTTCTACTGATACCACCACTTCCAATGAAATATTTTCTTGCATTTCTAACTGTCTCTTTTTGACTTACTAGGCAAGGCCATACAACAAACAAGTGGACGTTTTACCCGAGGTTGTCTTAGGTAATTGGAACACCTCGAATTTATCTAAATCTAACTCCATCTGCTCTACCTAAAACCGCGAACGTAGCTGGTTAATGATACATTGTATTCTGGGATAGCTTAGAACACTCTCCATGATACCAGCAATTTCAACGGCATCCACAAACAGGTGAACCATATTTCCTCTACTCTCAGCCAAATCGCTCATGTGATTGATGCACAACAGTGCACCCGCATGAGCCCCAGCTATGCCTGCCTCTTCGAAGGATATGTGGAACAGTCCATCTTCAGTCATTACTCTGGCATCAGCCACCACCTTTTCCTGTGCTACATCGATGGCTGTATCGGCGCTGCCTCGTGCTCCCATGAGGAGGTTGAACAGTTCATCCACTTTACCAACACCTTCAACCCCGACCTCAAATTCACCTGGACCGTCTCAGAATCCTACCTCCCCTTCTTATACCTTTCCATTTCTATCTCAGGCGACCGAATCAATATGGACATTTAATATAACCCTACTGACTCCCACAGCTACCCAGACTACACCTCCTCCCACCCTGTTGCCTGTATAAACGCCATCCCATATTCCCAATTCCTTCATCTCCGCCGCATCTGCTCCCAGGATGACCAGTCGCAATACCGTACAACCCAGATGGCCTCCTTCTTCACAGACCGCAAATTCCCCCAGACGTGATCGACGATGCCCTCCCCACATCTCCTCTACTTCCCGCTCCTCCACCCTTACGCCCCGCCCCTCCAACCGCCACCAGGACAGAACCCCACTGGTTCTCACATACCACCCCACCAGCTCCATATTCAGCGTATCATCCGCCGTCATTTCCGCCACCTCCAAACGGACCCCACCACCAGGGATATATTTCCCTCCCCTCCCCAATCAGCGTTCCGAAAAGAACACTCCTTCCGTGACTCCGTCACCAGGTCCACACCCCCCACTAACCCAACCTCCACTCCCGCCACCTTCCCCTGCAAAGGTAAGAAATGCAAAATTTGCGCCCACACCTCCTCCCGTACTTCTCTCCAAGGCCCCAAGAGATCCTTGCATATCCGCCACAAATTCACCTGCACCTCCACACGCATCATCTATTGCATCTGCTGCACCCGATGTGGCCTCCTCTTAATTGGGGAGACAGGCCACCTAATTGAGGAACGTTTCAGAGAACACATCTGGGACACCCGGACCAACCAGCCCAACCACCCCGTGGCTCAACGCTTCAACTCCCCCTCCCACTCCACCAAGGACATGCAAGTCCTTGGACTCCTCCATCGCCAGACCATACCAATACTACAATGGAGGAAGAGCGCCTCATCTTCCGCCTAGGAACCCTCCAACCACAAGCGATGAACTCAGATTTCTCCAGTTTCCTCATTTCCCCTTCCCCCACCTTCTCTCAGTCAAATCCCTCGAACTAAGCACTGCCTTCCTGAACTGCAATCTTCTTCCTGACCTCTCTGCCCCCACCCCACTCCGGCCTATCACCATCACCTTGACCTCCTTTCTCCTATCGCATTTCCAACTCCCTTCCACCAAGTCCCTCCTCCCTACTTTTTATCTTAGCCTGCTGGACACACTTACCTCATTCCTGAAGAAGGGCTTATGCCCGAAACGTCGAATCTCCTGTTCCTTGGATGCTGCCTGACCTGCTGCGCTATTCCAGCAACACATTTTCAGCTCTGATCTCCAGCATCTGCAGTCCTCACTTTCTCCTCATACTTGAAAGCCGTGCTTGGGGTTGTCAGGGCTCATTCGCTCTACTGCTCCCTCTCAATTACTTCGAATGGCATGTGTCATTCACACAAATGCGCAGGAAATGAGAAACTCTGATTGTGAACTTGCTGCAAACGTCTGTTCTCCAAGAGTAGAAAGATGTTACGCTCGTGGAGATGGGTAAAATGGACACTGGAATCTCTCACCTCAGGTACACTAATATGAGTTCTCTTGTTGGCGGCCTGTTTGATATTCCGAATTCGTCTTCACACAGCAAACTTGTAGATAAGATGCAAAGTTGGCATTGATTTCATTGCGGAGACTAGGGAGCGATTAACATCTGAGCCCCAACTGTCGCCGATGAAGAGAATCGAATGAAACCCTAGCTCAGTGAGAGTCAACACCACAGGGCTGAGATGCAGACCTTCCAAAGTAGAAGCCAGTGTTAAAATCGTGTCATTGTGTCTCGATCAGTCACTTTGTCCCAAAGACAGGAAGAGGGACAGCAGAAATGCATGGTGCCATTCCCACAGGGACAGTAGACGTTCAGCTCATTGAGTCCACAGTGACTCCCGGTCACCTGTTCCTCTCGGAAATTATTCACAACCGGTGATAACAAGGAGACAACAATTATAACAAGTGGCACTTGCTTTGCAATATCATGTTTAGAGATTTAATGCGCTGCATGAACAAGGATCACTCAACTCCGTATCTTCTTACTTTCCCGGTGCAAACATGGGCGAAGCAGTGATCTCCGGAGCTGAGAGCGGTTATATTCAACATTCAGGCTCCGTTTGACCGACTATTGCATCAATGAATCATACCGCTGGAGTAAGGGGGCGTCATGAAAGATCATTCTTTCTGCGGAGTAGGTATTTGCAAATATTGAGACTTCAGACCTGAGAAGATTGGAATAAGATGGCTTCATTCAAGTTTTGGAGTACATATACATGGAATGTTCTGTAAGCCTAGCTCAGATACCTTATATTGGTACATATTTTCGTCACAATAGATACATGCAATGTTGGTATAAAATGAAGGTTTTTTTCAGGAAATGAATAACATGAACAGGAAGTTCTCAAATTTTAATAGGAATTATACTTCTGTTCAAGGTTTGTGTGAACATTTGAGGCTCAGGTTGCCACAGTTGTGTGTACGTTTCCGAGAATGGTAGTTCATTTGCAGACGGATCCTCCGATGTGCAATTGAAAACATCAGTGTTTTGGAGCCTTTTTTTTCAATCATTGCTGCAACGTGTCTCCTAAAATTAATATGGTTCTATTCCTGATGCATCCAGTTACTAGTTCTGATTGTTCTGTGCAACAGTTAGTAGGTTAGGTCTCAATCAATGTGCTTATTGATGGGGTCCATTGATGTGTGCCATGTTTCTGGAAATTCCCTGGCTCTCCTCTGTTGAGCTTGGACTTTGACTTTTGCCCCAGTCGAATGTCCGGTCCTTATAATCTGTGTGTGGTTACCATGGGCAGGTATTGTGGCTTTCAGTAGGTAATTCCTGTTTGTTACGGACTGGTCGTTGCCTGCCTGATTGTCTAAAATAGTCTTTCCACTGAATTTTGTAAACTACTTTTGTCATTCACATTATCTGTCAAAAGTGTTCATGAGTTGTTTTCTAAACATGTCTGTTGTCATGAATCTGAGTAGTCGGAGGCGTTTGGTTGTCAGTTCCGGGATGCTCCATTGTATCAGGTTGAGCAGTTAATGTGTTGGGGTGTGACATGTCCTCATTCCGTTGTATGTGTGCTCAGCACCTGTGGATGACATTGCGAGGGTATCAGGTCTTGGTGAAGACTCTGTAGAGGTTCTCTTCTCTTCAAATTTCTGCACTGCTGCATTATGTTGTAGCCCTTTTGACACAGGTGCAAATATATCTTCTCTTGAGTGTGTTCGGGTGTTTGTTTTTGTAATTCTGGATCTGGTCCATGCGTCCCGCCTTTCTGTTTACTTTTCTAGCACATTGTCAGTTGTGTTCCTTTTCTACCATAAACTGGCAGCTACCATTTTCCTGCCATTTCAACACCTCACTGCGCTGCCATGTCAGTGGTTAACTCTGGTTTGCTTCAGTAAGACAAAGCACCATCTGGATTAGTGGAACTTCATTTTTTGATTGTGTCGATGCAGCCTTCCAGACAGTCACCGAGTTCAATCAGTTTCGATCTTGTCTGGTTTCCTGCACGTTGTTTATCCGCCCACACCCCCCATAAGTTCTGAAGGAGGATCATTGGTCTCGAAACGTTATCTCTCCTTCGTTTCCCCAGGTGTATGAGACTTGCTGATTTTTAAAAAATAAGTCTCGCTCCACTCTCCCTCCCAGTAGATCTCACTTGCTCGCTTTCTTCCTCACAGTCTCCATCGCCTCTTCACAGCCGAATTTACTTGCATGCTCCAACTCTCCCTTCTGACCTTGCTCCCTGCATCATGGTCTCGCCCGCACCCACTCTCTGATTCTCACTGGTTCGTTCACTACATGATGATGTCGCTCACACGCTGGTTACCTCCAGAACTCACTCACTCCCTACCAATCTCCATGCTAGTTTCGATACCTCCGAGCCTGGACATGCTTTCTCACTCACTCCCACCCTTCCAGAGTCTCTCGCTCGCTCCGACCTTCCATTCCTTACTTGCTCGCCCACCCACTCCCTTCTGGTCTCGATCAGTCCCTCAATCCATTGGTTCCAGTCTCGCATGATCCCTCCCTTCAACCCAGCTGCTCACTCCCTCTCGCCCAGACTGTCTTGATTGCTCACTCCTTGTCCTGATCACTCCCTCGTTCATTCCACCCTCACATGGCCTGGCTTGCTCCTCCCTTTCAATGTACCCGTCTTACCTGCTCACGACCTCCCAGTTGCGTGTATTTCTTCTGTCCTGACATTGTTTACTTCCTTCCCTCTGATCTCACTCGTTACATCCATTCTGGTCCTGGATGCACGCTTACTCACTCCGTCACAGTCTGCCTCATTTGCACCCTTTCACCCTGAGTCTGGACTTGCATGTCCTCTCCCGTGCTTTCAGTCTTGCTCTATTGCTCAGTCCCTTTCTCTCGGAATGTCTCATTTAATCGCTACCTCCTGAACTATCTGACTCATTCATCTGTTCCATCCCTCTCGGTCTTGCTCACTCATTGGCTCTTTATCACCCTATTGACTTCACTCTCTCCCTCCATCCCACCCTCCCATGCACTCTCACATGCTTATTCACTGCAAACCTCCTAGTGTCGCCTCCTTGCTCCCTGTTGGTCCTACTGGCTCCCTTCATTCCTATCGAAATCATGTCGTCCATCCCGTCAGGCTCACTCCCTCCCAATCTCTCTCACTCGCTCCTTTTCTGTCTCATTCATTCTATTTGTTTGTCCCGATTTCGGCTGCCCCCTCATTCACTCATGTTTTCCCTCGCTCGCGCACTGACTTCCTCTGTCGCCGCCTCGATTGCTCTCGCCCTCGACCTCGTTATCGGATGCACTCTCCCTCCCTCATGGTCTCACTTGTTTGCTGGGTCGCTCCCTCTATCCTGGTCTCGCTTGCTGCATGAATGCCTTGCTGCTCGTTCGTGCCCTGCTTTATGGTTTCATTCTCTGTCTCCCTTCTGGTCTCATGTCTCCTTCCTGATCTAATTCCCTTGCTCCCTCCCTCCCTGTGTTGATCGCTCCCTCTCTCCAGTACTCACTCTCGAACTCTATCCCAGTCTCACTAATCGTCAGCTCCTTCCCACATGCTCACATGCTCACTGACAATCTGAGGCCCTATACCTCCCACACTGATCTCGGACCTAGCTCAATCCTACGTCACAGGCTTTCTCGATCACTCCTTCCCTCCATTTAATTTTTGAAGCCCCACCAACTCACACCTGGTCTCAATCGTTCCATGAAACCTTTGGTCCCAGTGTCGCATGGTCCCTCCCTTCCACCCAGACAAGCTAGGTCGCTGAATGCCTCACTCCTGGTGTCGCTTGCTTCTACTCCCACCCAATCTCGTTTGCTCGCTGACTTCCTCCTGACTCGCTCTCTCCCTCAGTCTAATGTGGTTTCATTCAATTGGACCCTCCCACCCTCCCGGCCTCGGCCACATGCTCCCTCTGCGTCTCGCTCACTCCTACTCTCCAGTGTCGCTCAATGATGCAACAAATGCTAGTGTGCTCTCTTCCTCCCAGTCTGTCTCAGTTGCTCACTCGTTGCTTCCCTCAGTCCTAGTATTGCCTGTTTCGTCCCTTCCTCCATGACTTACTTGCTCGCTCACGCCCTCCCTCCTGGTCTCACTCGTCCTCTCACACTCTCCCTCACTTGCAGTTTCACTTGATTGTTCCCTCTCAAATACCCATGCTATCTTATTTGCTCACCTACTCCCACCATCTGGACTCAGCTACTCACTTACTCAGAGTGTTCTGCTCGATTACTTTCTCCGCCCTGTCAGGTAAAAGTCTTGCCTTTCGATCTCTCTCCCGCCACCCCTCTTGGCCTTGATGGCTCACTTCTTCTAAGTCTTGCTTACACACTCCCTGTCTCAGTCCAGTTTCGCCTACTTCATTATACCCTTGTGGTCTCACTCACTTGCCCAATCGATCCCTGCCTTCGGGTCTCGCTTACTTGTATACATCCTCCTGCTGTTATTCGTTCTTTCCCTTCCTCCCATACTCACTTGTTCTCTCCCTCACTCCCGGTTTCAATGGATCACTTGCCCCCTCCCTTTCTCTTTCTCAGTTTTGTTGACTTGCTCCTTTCATTCCTACTTCCCTTTCTCATTTGCTATTTTGCTTCATCACTCCTTCTCAGTCTCACTAGCTCCCACACTTGTTGCCTCCCATTCTCCCTCACTCGCTTGCACATTTCCTCCCACCTGTTCTCACTCGCTCCAATCCTCCTGGTCCCACTGACACACTTGTTCCTCTACTCAAGTTTTTGCTCCCTCACTTACTTTCATCCGCCCTCTCTCTCAGCTTACACCCTCCCTCTCAGTTCCGCTGAATGGCTTGCAGGTTCGCATCCTTCGCGTCCCTCGTCACATTTTAGCTCACTCACTCCTTCACTCTCAGATTCACTCGACCGATTTAACTCTCATGTTCTCCGTCAATCCATCTCTACTGCTCAATCTCACAAGCTCCCTCCCACCCTATCATTCTCACCGGCTCGTTTATTCATCATCTCATTTGCTCTATCCCTTCCTGTGTCACTCACTCCACCTCACCCAATCTCGTTCGCTGCCTCTCATTCTCACTCACTCCCACCCTCCTGGTCTCACTCTCTGCCTCACGCTGTGGCTCTCTCCCTCCTCATCTCATGCGCTCCCTCACTCCTGCTCTTGCTTACTCTTTCACTTATGATCTCGTTCGCTCACCCTCTCCAGATCTTGTCGGATGCCTGTAACATTCCCAGTCTCAATCCCGAACTCAAGCCATCCTTCCCTCTCTGCTGGTCTCGCTCACTCCATGCATGTCACACAGTCCAGTTCACAACCTCCATGTCTCACTTATTTGCTCAGTACCTCCCTTATGGTGATGTTCGTTCACTCCCGTCCCTCTCAATTTCGCTCGGTCACTCCTTGCTTCATTTAACACCATTTCAACCTGTCCATTCATTGCCGTCGAGCTCGTTCACACCGTGACTCAATATATCCCATTTGTGGTTACAAATGCAGACATCTCTTTCACCATCTCTGACGTAATTCTCTTGTCCGACTTTCTCGATGCAGTCTTCCAAGCATGGAACTGGATATGAGTCCGGTTTTGTAACGGTGTTGACATTCCGATAATCCACGCAAAATCATTCAGTCACAGCCGGATTCAAAATTAAGAAGATTGGTGAAATCAACTCGGTCTGGCTCGGTTCAATTATTCTTTATTGAGCATTGTCTCTGCCTCCTTCTCGACCCGTCTGGCAGAGAGAGGATTAAGTTGACAGAGGTATTTTTTTTTGCAGCAGTATTCCCTGCACCTACTTCAAGTACAATAACATTCGTCCTCTCAATCTGTTTCGTACTACGTCCTTAAACTGCAGTAAGAAATCTTTTAACTGCGTTTTGTGTCCTGAGTCAAATAGCTTACAAATCTAATCCACTCATCAATGACTTCTTAATGTTTTAAACTGTTTTGAGACATATCAAAATCCACATCATCTGAATTTGATTCCTCACTCTGCGGGAGAGTAACTCCCACCTATTTCTCCAGTTCTTTCTCTCTAATATAATACGGTTTCAAATGCTCACATGATATATTGGATTTTTTTTTTCGCTTCTGGCATCTTTACTAGATAGTTCACCAGTCTCAATCCTGGAACTGACATTCGGTCAATCACTCCCATGGTTACTTCCCCAGTCTTGAGTGGATACTCCAACCTGACCTTACACGGGACAATGCAAAATGGCAATGCCATGTTTTTATATTCTGGCTCACTGAATACCTCATTTTTCTGGACCTAGAATCTTTGTGGCCGCTAGAACGTGTCTCAAAGTCAAAGCATTCAGCAGGAGAATCAGAATGAATTGGTAGCAAAGGGTAAAATGGAACTAAATAAATCATATGCGACATGCAGTGATACATAAAATATTACCTTTAAATCATAGTACCAGGGTACGTCATTTTATGCAGGTCAATGTGGACATGATTCCCATAAATTAAGTTTCTGATTTATCTGTTCAAGATTTTGCATTAATTTCTGAAAACTGTGGCCACAAATCAATTAAGGGTTAAAGCATCAAAATGCAGAAATTTCAGTCGCAGCAAAAATGCAAGTTATTGTGAATACTACACATCGCTATAATTGTCAGAAAACAGCATCAGAAATATATCCCAGCTGTGAGATTTAATACCACCGCTGTGAGCACGATGAAAAAAATCTAACGTTGCCTGAGACAGCACATACGACCTGATACATTTATCAAACCAAATCTTCTGTAACACATGGTCAGAATCACAACTAGGTTAGCTATAACAGGGGGAGAAATTGTAATCTGAAAACTCTTTTTTTGTCTAATAAACAACTCAAACGTAAGCAATTGCGTCGAAGGTTTAAAGTTTACAATTTAAGCCTAAGTTAAGAGAAAGCCTCTCTTACAGGGGTATTATTTTTTCTTCTGGGTGTCATATAGTCATAAGAGTTAAAATGAGCCCTGTAAATAGGACAATAATGGGAAAAAAACTTGTGGTTTCTTGTATATACCAGGATAATATTGAAAAGAAGAGAAAATTGATGTGCACATGGAAAGCAAAATAAAAATATCACTTCAGGAAAGTTCATCAACTCGGATCTTCGGAGTAAAAGTGCAAGATATGAATTGGCTGGAGATGGCAACCTCTTCAGAGAAAGAAACACATTACCTGTGTTGCACTGCACTGTCGAAAAAAAGTACAATTTTTATGCATGATTGACTATTTTGAAATATTAAATTTGTGACAGCCGGGCCATTGAATCATGCACCTTGTTTAAAGTTTAATGTTAAGGGAAAGTCAATCAATCTCACTGTGAATCCAAATTATTGTTAACGTGACCTTTCTTAACGTGAGCTAAAATAACTTTTAGTCAGAATCATTCTGAAGGAGAATTTGGATCACTTCCAATATGAATCATGTTCATGCAGAGCACAATTGTGAAATAATCTGAATACAAGTGAAAGTTATTGTCAATATGAAAGCGAATCTATCTGAACCTTAATTAGAACCTTGCTCATTGTGAAACTGAACCAAAATCAGCCTGACTGTGAATCTGCATCAATTTGAGTGCGACAGAATCATACGGAATTGCGATATGGATCAACTTCAAATGGAGCTTTAATATTTCTGAATTAGAATTTCCTTTAATGTTGATCAATCACCATGTTCATCTGAAAACTAAGCACTGCCAGTCTTAGTTTCAAAAATGCTGAATATAAATTCAAATGATTAGTTTGAATATTTTAAAATGCAAATCAGGATCATTCTTTAAAAAATCTGAAATCGTCACCACATAAATCATTCTCATTCCGAATGCAGCTGAATCAAGCTGAAATTAAGTCTGAACTGTAACTGAATCTGTCTTAATTTGAATCATGTTGAACGTGAAAGTATTTGATGTAAATCTCGTTACTTTTGAACCATTTGTCACATTCCTCAAGATCGTTTAACTGATGTTAATTCAAATGTTTAATTATTCTGAATTTTCCCTTCCAATCATACCTGTTTCCCTCTTTTTCTGTCCCGGGGCATGAGTTCTGGACGGCACGGTGACACAGTGGTTAGCAATGCTGCCTTTCAGTGTCAGACACCTGAGTTCAATTCCCGCCTCAGGTGACTAATTGTGTGGAGATTCCACATTCTCCCCGTGTCTGTGTAGGTTTCTTCCACGTGCTGCGGTTTCTTCCCACAGTCCAAATGTGTGCAGGTGTGGTGAATTGACTACCCTAAATTGCCCGGAATGTTCCCGTTTTGGTTTCGCTTTGACGGGTCGGTTTGGAATTGAAGGGCCTGTTTCTACATTGTAAGTAATTTATTCTAGATTTGATCATGGATTTGCTTCCATCTGAATTAGAACAGCAAATGTTCTCAATGAAAAGCAATCTTCTTGTCAATCTCAATTCGTTGAATTGCAACGGTCGATCTAACTTTGAAAATAAAACGAGCTTCAGAGGTATCTGAGGCAGGTGAAAGTGAATGTAGAAAGCATCAAACATGAATTCGAATCAATCTCAAACGCAGTCATTTTGGAAGTATATTTGACGAATAATTATCTGAACAACATTCAATCTGATTGTGAATCTCAAGCATCTTTCTCGGTAATAGTATCAGTACTGAATTGAAGCTTGAATCATTATGAGTTTACCTCGATTTGATGAAGAAATATGCTGTTTTAAAGCTTGGACAAGGCTGCACGATACCGTATCAATGAGTAATGCCAACAGGCAAAAATCGAAATAGTCCATACATCTACGAACAGCAGCTGCACTGCAGAGCAAAGAATACATGATGAAATCATAAGGTAAGGCAAGGTGATCATCTTCGGTAAATAAAAATAAAATGTGGATTGATTGCATAAAGTCGGCACAGATAACATTGAGTATGACTTCATAGAGTGCCTACCTGATTCTTGAGCAGAGTGATCTAAAAATAAACGGAAAATTGACGCAACGAAATAAGTCTACAGTAGTTTGTATTATACATACATACATATATATGTGTGTGTGTATGTATGTGTGTGTGTGTTATTTTATATATATAATAAAAGAGAGAGAGAAAGCAGTGATGACTCCATGACGAATACTATCAGTTAACTCAGAAAATGTTGCAATGAACAAAAAGAATTTTGGGAAACCGTGACAACAGACTGAGCCTTCAGCTTCGAAAACAGAGTCAATGCAAACAGTACTGCACTTACATTCGAGAAAAATAAATGTCAATTCAACTCACATAGGATAAGTAAATTTCAATGAAATTGCTTTAAAACATGTTGATGCTGTCCTACTTCATTCTGAACAACTGTGTCCATAGCGGTGCTTGCACTTTGGATGGGGTGATGTCAACAGTAAATCGAGGGGACCTAGCCTGGTGTTCTCTTTCCGTAGTGGAATCAATGGAGTATAACAAAAAAACAGCTCTACTATTCAGTGACCCATATAAAAACGCTTATTAACGATAATATATCAGTAAATATAAAATAAGCAATATCCTTTCTACATTAGATTTATTAGAAACTTAAAAAACCAAAACGTGAACCTGTTAGCTCATTGTCTTCTGGCCACTATGGACTCAGCTTTATGATGGCTGGTTTGGAGAACTCGAGTTTCCTGGAATCAGTCACTATCTCAGTCCGAGATGGACTGAAGAGTCCCTCGCATTAATACCATCCTCGTTAATTTCAGTATTTTCCCAAGCAATGTATTGTGCATAAAACTGTACTCCAACATGCTGTGTCACGTGATTTCCCATGAGCTGAAACCACGGTCTCGGACGAAACAGTATTTTTCTAATTTTCTTCAAATGTCCATTGTCCTGTTCAATGAACTATTATTAATTCTTTCTTTACCAGCTGGTTTGAAGATATCATTTTCAAACCAGCTAGTTAAGAATTAATTAATAAAACTCAACACAAGGTAAAAACGATGAAGTTAGGCCTTCGATGTTGCACCGACATATCATATAATCTGAAGCCTATCTCACCTACATTATTCCATGTACGTCCATACGCATGTCCAATGACGAATTAAATGTACTTAGAGTTGGTAAACCTAATACCATTGCAGGCAAAGCATTCCATACCCTTACAATTCTCTGAGTAAAGAAACTACGTCTGACATCTGTCTTATATCTATCATCTCTCAGTTTAAAGCTATGCCCTCTCGTACTCGCTGTCACCATACTTGGAAAAAGGTTCTCCCTGTTCACCCTATCTAAAACCTGATTATCATATATAGCACCTCTCAAACTTCTTCTTTCTAATGAAAACAGCCTCAAATCCCCCAGCCTTTCCTCGTAAGACCGTGCATCCATACTAGGCAACATACTAGCAAATTTCCACTGCACCCTTTCCAAATCTTCCATATCCTTCTTATAATGCGGTGAACAGAAGTGTACACAATACTCCAAGTGCTGCTGCACCAGGGTTTTGTATAGCTGTAGCATAACCTCATGGTTCCGGAACACGATCCCTCTCTTCATAAAAGCTATACCACTGCATGCCTTCATAACAACCCTGCCAACCTGGGTGGCAACTTTCAAGGGTCAGTGTAACTGGACACCGAGATCTCTCTGCTCATCTACACTACCAAGAATCTTATCATTAGCCCAGTACTTTGCATTCTGATTACTCCAACCAAAGTGAATCACCTCACACATGTCCACATTAAACTCCATTTGCTACCTCTCAGCCCAGCTCTGCGGCTTATCTATTTCTCTCTGTAACGTACAACATCCTTTGTCACTATCCTCAACTCCACTGACATAAGGGTCATCTGCAAATTTACTAATTTATTTTTTGAATAAGTAACATTTACATTAGTTAATGCAACAAACATGAAAGTTGCGAATCACAAAAATGCAAACCATGAAGCTGCAGAAAAATGATGCAGCAGCATGGCTCAGAGAAAGCTGGGGAATTATGTTTCTATTTTCTGCAGAGGCGTGCATTTGAATTGCACTGCTGCCAATTTTCCTGGTCTTTTGGAATTGGAGATTTTCTTTTTCAAAACATTTTGTGTAAACAAGTTCACCATATTTGCTGCCCTGTTGTGGAACTGATCTAAATCTGAGGAAAAAAAAATCGTAATTTTCAACAAGGAAGACTTGGCTGTAGCATAACTTTGACTTTCCTGTGTGTCTTTTAACGTTTCACTATTTTAGAAAAAGACAAAATCAATGCATTCAATGTCCAACTCTCAATGTTGTATGATGACGGGTACAAAAACTTAACCAAGAATTCATGTTTTAGCCTGGGGAGTAACTGGTTCTTTACCTTCTTGCAGTCTGCAATGCTTCTGGTGCAGACATACCCCTGGGACTCTGATAATGCGAAGCCTAATCTCATTGAGTCTTTGAATTTTTAGCTTCGTATTTCGTTGCTACTTTCTGATTCTGTTGTATTTTTAACTGAACAATCTCCACAAACTCTGGAGGTGTGAGGCACCTGAGCGAATGAACTAGAAACAAGTCCTCAGTTTATTATTAAAAGTGCAGAAGTTGTTAGAGCCCATTTAAGAATTATCCAGCATGGTATGGGACAAACACTTGAAATAGAGTCATTTCCCTTCCCCCACCTCACCCCAGTTCCAAACTTCCAGCTCAGCACTGTCCCCATGGCTTGTCCTACCTGCCTATCTTCTATTCCATCTATCCACTCCATCCTCCTCCCTGACCTATCCCCTTCATCCCCTCCCCCCACTCAACTCTTGTATTCAATGCTACTTTCTCCCCACCCCCACCCTCCTCTCATTTATCTCTCCACACTTCAGACACTCTGCCTGTATTCTGTTGAAGGACTTTTGCCCAAAGCGTCGACTTTATTGCTCCTCGGATGCTGCCTGAACTGCAGTGCTTTTCCTGCACCGCTAATTCAGAATCTGGTTTCCAGCATCTGCAGTCATTTCTTTTACCATAAAAATGTACAGCTTGGCGATAGACCCTTTGGTCTAAACCGTCCATGCCGACCAGATATCCCAATCCCATATAGTCCCACCTGCCAACACACGGTACATATCCCTCCAAACAGTTCCTATTCATATACTCATCCAAATGCCTTTTCAATGCTGCAATTGTACCAGCCTCCTCTGGCAGCTCGTTCCATCTACATACCATGCTCTGTGTGACAATGTTGCCCATTACGTCTCTTTTATAACTTTCTCCTCTCACCCTAAACCTATGCCCTCTAGTTCTGGACTCCCTGTCCCCAGGGAAGAGACTTTGTCTATTTATCCTATCCATACCCCTCATAATTTTGTAAACCTCTATTAGGTCAACCCACAACCTCCGATGCTCCAAGGAGAACAGCCCAAGCCTGTTCAGCCTCTCCCTATAACTCAAATCCTCCCAGCCTAGCAACATCCTTGTAAATGTTTTCTGAAGCTGAAAGTCCTCCGCAAATCAGGTAATGATCTGGGACTCTTAATAAATAAATAGTAAACCTCTCTCGTCTGCCATCCTTTAGTTGAACTTTTACATTCAGTCAGTTCAAAGTCGCACATCAACAACTTTCTTTCTGAGCAGTAATGCTCGTAATATTCACATGTCCCGCACTCTGTAATCACTTTTTCCACGTTTTGTAAAAAATACTGGACTTACATCAGTGTGCCTTACTGAATGTGTGCCTTACTCGAGCAAAGTTTGGAGAAAATGATGCAGAGTTAATGTTTCCGAATCATCACGAAATATAATAAACCAGGCCTAGACTTGGTAAAGCTGAATAAAACAATGATAAGAAATACAAACTTATATCGAATTCAACTTGCCTGCTCATTCATGGTAAATTTGGTTTTGGTTTTATGGTTAATGCTGTACACAGTGAAATCATGCCTAATCCTCTTCTCATTGATGTATTTCGATAGATGCAAAACATTGGGCATGTTGGGACACTGAAGGTTATGACAGATGACCCAGGTCTTGTTGAAAGGAAGTATCGAATGCAGAACCAATCTACCTGGGGCGGACCTCATGAAGCACTGGCTCAGCATCAACTGTTACATTGTGTCCAACGCCAATCATCACTCAGAACATTATCAGTGATAAAACCGTAGAAACTAGAACATATAAGTGGAAGGTATACATAATGGCCTTAGAGTAGGGCTAATTACGTGAATTGTTCAGAAATTTGGCAGATGCACCATAATGCAGAAAAATGTGTGGATTGGAAATGTACGATGGAGGGACCTGGGTTTCCTTGCAAATCAGTCACAGTGTGGAAACAGCCATTATTCCCAACAAGTCCACACCGACCCTCCGAATTGTTACCTACCTAGACCCATTCTCCTACATTTACCCTAAACATTATGGACCATTTTCCTCTGCCAATTCACCTGACCTGCACATCTTTGCATTGTGGGCGCAAACCGCAGTAACTAAGGAAATGGCAGTTCTCCACACAGACACAGGCAGAACGTGCAAAGCCCACACAGACAGTCACCCAAGACAAGAATTGAACGCAGGTTCCTGGCGCTAAGATGCAACAGTGCTAACCACTGAGCCACCTTGCTTCCCCACATTAGCTACCATCTATATTGGCAGCTTAGCTGTATCTTAAATTCAGAAAAACATTTTCCGTCTTAAAGTGATCATATACTCTTTCAACTTCATAACACTATGTACGAGAGGCGTTTGTAATAATGTTTATTATGATTGAAGATCAATAAATCATGAATATTATTCGGTAAATAGGAGTACGCTGAGGATTCCCAGGAGAGAAAAGAAAAAAAACAGCTGTCAGTGCTGTCAGTATGAAACAAGATTGAATTCATCTGATCCCTACAATCAATTTTGCATTTTGGTGAATAATAGTACGTGAGATTATGTCAGACACTCAGCATATCTATGGAGTAAATCACATATCCGTGACAGGTTTGCCTTTAAAACTATATTTCATCAGTGCATGACTACCAGCTAAATTGGTCGCTGCAATTACCTCATTCATGAATAACGAATCGCAAACTGACTAATTATCTCCTTGGAGCCTTATTTGTGTTATAAGAGCTCCATTATCCCTGACATTCATAAAGTGCTCATAACTTCATTCAGAAATGCATGCTGTACGATCAGGCCTGTTGTTTGCCATTTATTATCCTGTCATTGCTGCTATTGGTGTCCCAGGTAAATAATTGCAGTTGAGTAATAGCTGCATGAATCATTTGCTTGCCAATTCGAATATTCCCATTGACGGAGGAGTGTTCGTTTATGTTCTAACATTCTCTCATTCAATCGGAAAAGGATTGCCCTCTTACCCTTTCTCTCTCTCTCTCTCTCTCCTCCAGAAATATGTTCTACTTTAACAGCATTAGTTTTCTCTTTAAACCGTGCAATCTGTGCCATTTTCGGGTGGAAGTTTATGACATTAAAAGCTTAATTTCTCAGTTACAATCTTGATTTCAAATGTTTAGCTAGAAAGGGTTTTTTATCATAAAAACTGATATAACTGTTGGCTTTTATCTTATATCTTACCGTGACATTTGCACTTCATTGACTTAAATCCGTACGAATTCGATTAATTTATATTATTATGCCATTAACCGGTCTCGCTTTTTAATCCAGAATTATGCGTTAAATCCAGAAAATAACTAACAAAGTACAAGAGGACATTTTTCAAACTAGTATAACACTTCAAATTCGAAAATTCAAAGGAAATCAAGTAAAGTTTTTTTTCTCTCGCTTATTATACAGATAGCTGTCATATTAATGCTCTGCTTTCTCGAATTATGCCTTCTCCAGCCAACCACGCAGTAGTTGTAATCATTTCCCGAAGAACATGCGGTATCTCTAGATGTCTCACCTATTACCTGGTGTCTATGGCAGTGACAGATCTCCTGGTCATGGTCACAGTTGTAACTTTAAACCGGATTGCTGGGATTTATTGCCCAGTCAGTTTTCTGTCTATCACACCACTGTGCAGTTTATGTTCTTCTTTAAATTTTGCAGCAATTGACAGTTCTGCCTGGCTAACAGTCGCTTTCACCTTTGATAGATATATTGCCATTTGCTGGCAGAAGATGAAAATAAAATATTGCACTGAAAAGGTGGCAGGGCGTATGATAGGAATTGTGTCTGCATTGTCCTGTGCTAAAAATATATCCATATACTTTGCTTATGAACCTATATACATCGTCAACAATGCACCCTGGTTCTGTGGTTTGAAAGAGATTTATTATTCATCAGTAGGATGGGCTGCATATGACTGGATTCGATCAATAGTAACACCTCTTCTACCATTCATTTTGATTTTACTGCTCAACCTTCTAACTGTCAGACACATTCTAGCAGCAAATAGAGCCCGCAAGAGATTACGAAAACACGTTAGTGGAGGAAATCTAATTGACCCAGAGATGGAGAAGCGGAAGAAGTCAATTGTTTTACTCTTCAGCATCTCAGGACGTTTCGTTATATTATATTCACTATTTTGTATATCAATCCTCTACGTCAGAATTGCGAAGTTAACTTATCCTACAGATTCTGATTTCAGTAATCTCACATTTGTCCTTCAGCAAACTGGATATATGCTTCAGCTATTGAGTTCCTGCATCAATCCATACATTTATGCCGGGACTCAAAGTAAATTCAGAGCCGAGTTAAAGAGTGGACTGAAATATCCACTCACAATCTTTAATAAAATGTTCCAAATGAGAACAAAAATATTCTGAGAACAATGTTGTCAAAAGTATAAAATGCCCTCTTTTTCTAAGTTTCGCATTGCTATGATTCGAAAACTCACTGAAGCTTCAATCTTAAACCATACTGTAAATGTAAGAATGCATAAAATATAATTGTGTTGCACAAAACTTTTCTTGTATATTAATACCTAGTCAGTCTCATTCTCTTTGATGCTACTTGATGACTTATTGTGACCTTGAAACCTTATTTATTATCCCTCTCCTCTCAACCTCCTGTGCATTGGAGCAACAATTCAAGTTCCCATCTCTCAGTTGAATTCGGCTAATTTCTCCAGAATAGCATTAGCAAATTTCCCATCCCAGGATTTCGATACCTCTTTGGTTCAGGTACATACAATCTCGTTTGTGGAGGTCGCACCTAAACCAGAATGAGCCGCAATTATCCCGGTATCCCTCCTGCACCTTAATGATTCAGATGAACGTTCTGGACAGCAAAATAGATATGGAAACTAGATGCTGTGTGCCTAATGCCGGAAACGACAACATCAAACCAAATCATGTAGGGTTCATTGCACATAGCTATAAGTAACTTAAGCAAAGTGAAAAAAATACTGGGCATATGCTATTTTTGCGTGAAGATAGCGTTGGTTTAAGAACGTATTGCTTTCATGGAATACCTGGACTTGTTTGTAGATTGACAAACGCTTCGAAATTACTATGGGACGCAATTTAAAACGTAACATCGAATGCAGAATATTATAACACCGAATATTTTCTCACCGCATGGTTAAATTCATCATCAGATTGGATTTGGAAGGGATGCTGTAGAAATTGATATCGAACTCCAAACGGCAGCTGTTGCAAGGGGCTTCGGAATGCAATGGACTTGAGAATCGATGGTTTGAAAATGTCCAAGTTGAAAGTAATCAACCTATCACGCTAATATATACAATTGATATATATTAATAATCAAAACTGATTATTTTGAACAGAGCAGTGAAGAGAGAGGGTGGAGAGAAGCGAGGGCTGCTGGGTAGTTTTTATGTGGGTGAGATCTGTAAACTCGGTAAGTTTGCAGGTTTTCTCTTCTTTTTTTTCTTCTCTGTTTTCTCTTTTTTTTCTTTTCTTCTCTTCCTTGTTTAGTCCTATGTGCACTTTCGCATTAGTGGGGTATGGCTGTTAGGGCAGTTGAATGTTCCTCCTGCAGAATGTGGCAGGTGAGAGACACGATGCATGTCTCTGCCGAGGAATATACCCAACTCCAGCTCCTCGAAAACCGAGTGAATGACTTGGAGCTGGAGGTGGATGAACTGCAGATCATCCATGAGGCTGAGGGCGAAATTTAGAGGATGTACAAGGAGTTTGGCACTCCTCAGAAACAGGGTAAGGATTGCTAGGTTACATTTTGGATGGAACGGGAACCAACAGCTAAATCAGGGATCCCCTGTGGCCGTTCACCTCAGCAATAAGTTTACCATTTTGGATACTGCTGTTGGGGACAGCCTTCTAGGGGAAAACCTTTCTTATCAGGTCTCTGGCACTGAGCCTGACACTGAGGTTCATAAGGGAAGGGGAGAAAATAGATATGCCCTTGCAGTTTGGGACTCAATAGTCAGATGGATTGAAAGGAGATATTGTGGTCAGGAACCGGACCCCTGGAATGTATTTTGCCTCCAAGGTGCCAGGTTGGTGGATGTCGCCGATTGGCTTTACAAGATTCTGAAGGGGGAGGGTGACCAGCCAGAAAGCGTGGTGCATATTGGCGCCAATGTTATAGCCAGGAAAGGGACTGAAGATCTGAAAAGTGACTACAGGGAACTAGATTGAAAGCTGAAGAGCAGGGCGAATAGAGTAGTGTGCTACCGGTGCCACGAGACAGTGAGGTGAGGAACAGTCAGCGAGTGTAGCTTATCATGGCTGCGAGGCTGGTGCAGGAGGCAGGGCTTCAGATTCTTAGACCTTTGGGATGCCTTCTGGGGAAGGTGGGACCTGAACTGGAAGGACATAACGTCCTGGATGAGAAATTTGTTCATGATTTTCAGGCGTATTTAAAATATTTTGGCAAGGGGGTGGGGACCAGAGCTACATATCTTAGAGAGGGGCAGTTGTAGGTCGGGCAGTGGTCAGATATAGACAATCAATTAGGAAAGTTTTTCACATGATGAAACAAAGAGATTGGTTCAAGTGCGTCGGCTTTAACTCAAGGAGAGTCAAAAATAAGAATCATGAACTTAGTGTGGCCATAACGGAGATGTGGGTTTTACAGGGGCAGGAATGATTGCTTGATGTTCCAGCGTTTACAATGTTTATAAAGAATGGGAAGGGTAGGAAAAGAAGAGGGGGTGGAGCATTGCTGATCGGAGAGTCCATCACAGCTACTGAAATGAAGGTTGTTGAGGAAGGTGTATCTACTTAGTCAGTATGAGTGGAAGGTGGGAACATCAAGGGAGTAGGCACATCATTGGGGGTTTTCCACGAACACCCTAATTGCAATAGGGAAATTGAAGAACTTATAGGCCGGCAGATTTTGGGGAACAAAAAAGCCAGATATAGCAAGGTTGTTGTTATGGTTGACGTCACCTTTCCCAATATTGACTGGAACCTGCATCGAGCATATGGTTTCGATGGAGTCGTTTTTGTCAGGTGTGTTCACAAGGGTTTCCTTCCTCAGTGTGTGGACAGGCCGACCAGGGGAGAGACCATTTTGGATTTGGTGCTCTGCAAGAAGCTGGGAGAGGTGTCAGATGTCACAGTAGGAGAACACTTTGGTGACAGTGGCCGCAACTGTGTCACATTTACCATAGCTTTTGAGAGGGAAAGAATAAGTTACCAAGGGAAGATATTTAATTGTTGAAAAGGAAAATACGATGCTATCAGACAGGAGCTTGGGTGTACAGAGTGGGAGCAATTGTTCCACAGAAAGGGCTTGAACGGATCAAGATTTATGAAGTTGATGTGCTGGATTTTTGCCAAACATTAAGATTGAAAAGTTCCCAGGGCCTTACCACATTTAGGAGGAGAATCTGAGGACTGCAGATGCTGGAGATCAGAGCTGAAAATGTGTTGCTGGAAAAGCGCAGCAGGTCAGGCAGCATCTAACGAACAGGAAGTGCGACGTTTCGGGCATAAGCCCTTCTTCCTGTGAAGAACTGTAAAGAGCGAATTTTGATGCTCTTTTCAAGAAGGGGGATATGGAAATACCTTGCAATTACGGACCAGTCAATCATACGTCTCTGGTCAGCAATGTTTTGGAAAGAATTCTGAAGGATAGGATTTATGACTATTTGCAAAACCAGAGTTATTAAAGACAGTCAGCTTGGCTTTGTGAGGGGCAGGTCGTGCCTTACAAAGCTGATTGATTTCTTTGAAGAGGTGAAAAGACAGGTTGACGAAGGTCGTGCAGTGGATGTGATCTATTTAGACCTCAGCAAGCCATTTGATATGTTTCCCCATCGTAGGCTCATTCATACAGGCAGGGGGAATGGGAAATCGGGAGATTTGGCTATCTGGATTTAGAATTGGTTGGCTGACAAAAGGCAGAGAGTGCATGGAGATGAAAAGTATTCCTCCAAGAGATCAGTGGTGTGTGGTGTCTCGCAGGACTCTGTTCTTGGATCTCTGCTCTTTGCAGTTTATATAAATGACATTGATAAGGAGGCAGAGGGGTGTGTTAGTAAATTTTTCAATGACACAAAGTTTAGAGATGCCGATGATGGTATCGATGCATTTCAGGCTGCAGCACGACATAGAGAGGAAGCAGAGCTGGGCTGAGAAATGGCAGATGGTGTTCAATCTAGATGAATGTGAGGTCATGCATTTTGGAAGGTCGAACTTGAATGCTGAATATAGGATTAAAAGCAGGATTCTTGGCATTGTGGAGGAACAGAAGGATCTTCAAGTTCAAGTGTATAAATCCCTCAAAGTTGCCACCCAAGTGGATAGGGTTGTTAGAAAGCATATGGTGTTTTTTGGCTTTCATTAACAGGGGATCTAGTTCAATAGGCCAGAGGTTTTCATGCAGCTCTACAAGATCCTAGTGAAACTACACTTGGAGAATTGTGCCCAGTTCCGGTGTACCGATTAAAGGAAATGTACGGAGAAGGTGCAAAGAATGTTTACTGGGATTCTGCCGGGACCGAAGCGCTTGTCTCACGAAAAGTGGTTGACTAAGCTCGGACTTTTCTCTCTGGAGAGAAAGAAGAAGAAAGGTGACCTGATCGAAATATACACGGTATTTAGGGGCATGGAGAGTGTCAATCGCCAGAGGCATTTCCCCAGCATAGGATTGACTGGCAGGAGAGGTAATAGTTTTAAGATATTAGGAGAAAGGTATAGAGGAGACGTCAGAGTTAGGTTCTTTATGCAGAGAGTGATGAATGCATGAAATGCATTGCCAACGGTGGTGTTGGAATCAAAAGTATGAGGGACATTTAAGCGACTGCTGGGCATGCACATGGACAGCAGCGAAATTAGGGGAGTGTAGGTTCGGTTATTCCATTTTAGCTTAGAAATAATCCTCGGCACAACATCGTGGGCCGAAAGGCCTGTTATTTGCTGTGCTTTTCTATGTTCTATGGTCTATACATTAGCAGCCCAATCTCCTCGATAAAATTCCAATCTGTAACTGACATTGATATGGGACTCTGTAAAATTACCACCCGAATGTTCGATGGAATTGCAATCTTTAACTCAATCTTGGGAATTATATATTCTGTATATAAAGCACCCTGAACCCACTCGATTAGATTTAAACATGTAACTCATGTACGTGTGACAATGTGTATAGAAGACCACAAAACCTTCAATTATATTTCACTTTGTGACTCAATGTCGGTAATCTGATATTTTGTCTACACAGAAAGCACCACGAATACCTCGATTAGATTCCAGTCTGAAATGCACACCCATACATTTGGTATTCTATAGATAAACCAACCTGAACCTATCAATTAGAATCCAGTTTGCAACTCACTCCGGGGTATCTGGCATACTCTATAAAAAGCACGATGAACACCTTGATTAGACTCCCGTCTGTGACTCACTGATGGTTATCTGATGTTCTATATAGAGATTCACGCACCCATCGATTAGGTTCGCGACTGTAACTCGCTCCCTGTCATGTTAAGCTTATGTTCCTTACACAATCTCCTATCAATGTTCTTCCTATCTGGTGGCACGAGCATCATATTAACTTTCTGATACATACGTGCAATATCAGGTAATGTTCTGAATAATATAGTTTCAGAATTTCTCACCATTATAAACAGGAACATTGTTTTTTTTCCCTATCCTTCCTGCCAGACACATTCCACTGCAATAAACTCCACATGCCAATGTTTTTAATATAATTGACAGAACACAGACAGCAAAGGAAATGATTTGATGGGATGCATCAAACTCTGTTACATTCACTACATTCGTGTTGCAATTTAATAACATCCATTCAGAAACCTACCCTCCCTGAGTGAAAAAAAACACCCCTCGGTCTGGATCCGTGGATTGGGCAGGGAACTGAGGTTTCAATCTGTCTCTGAGGCAGTTTGGAAATCTGTGCTGCGCATGGAATTTTCTCCACATTATGTTCCATCTGACAATGACTTGTCCACTCAGTAAAGCTGTCCATATCATGTTACAGCATCTTTGGTCGTCTTCACAGCTTTCCCCCAATGTGGGTCTTATCAGTGGCGCTAGAGACATTACATGGAAACATAGAAAATAGGAATAGGAGTAGGCCATTCGACCCCTGGAGCTCTGTAATTTCAATTTGATCATGGCGGATCTGCAGCCGGCAAAAGAGCAAAACGACGACAGCCGCTGGGTGGTTTCGAAAGGTATGTTGACATAATCTTATGAGGGCTTTTATTGGATTATTATATTGTTGTTGAGCTTTTTGGCAAATAACAAAGCATAAAGAGAATGGAGGCTCAACGAGCAAACCGACATCTAAAACCTCAAACTGATCTACAAATATTCTGAAAACTCGCAAGGAGGCTTAGAGTTGTAAAGTTTTGCTGTTTAATGTTCACTTTTCGATGGAAAGAACAAATTGATATATTTGGTTTAAATAGTGGAATTTGGGGAGTCCTCTGTGGCTCATATTTTAAAAGTTTGCAAGGCAAGTTGAGCATTTCTGCGTGTTTGGTTTAATTTGCAGAAGGGCTTACTGCTTTCCGGAACAGTTTGAGGTCTCAGGATACGTGATTTTGGAGACGTTTAGACAGTCCTAGTCTGAGATGGACGGATTTGAAGAAATGTAGGGTTACCACAGATCCGAGCAGATTTAATCACTTGTTGATTGGTGTCCCAGATCTTTAAATAAAACGTCGGTGAAACAAATTGTTTAATTTCTGGTACTTTTGGTTGGTTAAATTAAAAATGAAAGAATTAAATGAAAGAACAAAAATTAAAAATGAATCGTAAGATTTCGCTAAAGATGGGGTTTGAAGATGATTCCTACATTTGCCAAAAAGGTTAAGAAGAACAGAAGAAGACTAGACTTTTAGTGTTAGCAAGGTAGTTACATTTGGTTTTTAAACAGGTGCAAAAGTAAAGCTGAAATTGTAAGGGAGATCCTCAAGCACTGAGGTCTGTCAAAGAAACAGCCGAATGCAGTAGAGTTAGATAAACTTAAATTAAAATGAAAGAAAACGGAGATGGAAGATAAAGAAAAGGAAAGAGGAGCCATGTTTGAGGGAAAAGAAAGAGAGAGAAGAATCTTAGCCGAGCAAAGACAGAGAGAATAAATAGAGTCAGAAAGAGAGAAAAAAATTGAACTTCAGAAGTTGTGACTCATTCAGGAAAGTCAAGATAACAGGGCGGAGATTAAGAGAGAAGGTTCTGATAAATGAAAATATGGTAAACCATTGCCACACCTTGAGAAACATGTCGAAACCTTATTTATTATATTTTAAAACATTATTATTCAGGTGGAGTGGTCAGAGAACTTGTAGAGTCCTTGTTATGGAGACTTCAATGTTCCGACACTACAAAATAAAGAGTAGAGCACTTTGCACAATGGCACATTGTTTCTACTTGTTAAAAATCCCAAGAGGATAGAAAGGAGTTGAACAGCCTCAGGAATTTTCGCTATAGTCGAGTGAACTTGCAAAGTCCACTGTTTTTGTTTTTGTTAAAGAAAAATACTTTGAAAAATCGTGTGATAAAATAAGTTCAGCCAGTGGCATGACTGAAAGTAGTAAAGGAAACCCGAAGAAAAGTCGATGAGCTGCAAGAGCGTACAAAGCTTAGGCAGTGACTGTGCAAGGAGCTTGTACCTGATCTCTGTAAAGCATTCAACTATGTTAGTGAAGTTTACTCAGAAAAGATATGTGGAGTAGGGAAATAATTTATACTTTTTTGTGACGCAGGCACTATCCAGTCTCTAACAGAAAGAGATGAGCGTATTTGCACTCTTCTGCACTTGATACTTGAGAGTGTGGTGACTTGTGGGATAGAGGAACAAAAATCTATCGTTCCCCTATCTAAGAAAAGGTGGAAATGTCCACTCTGTGAGATGATTTGACAGAATGTCAGTTCCCGGAACACAGTTTGTTCTTTGGAACGACTTAGCAGGGTTCAAGATGTCTGTGAAGCCCCTGGTTGTGGAGAATTCGAAGGAAGAGGAGTGAACTGAGAAGTTAAAGCAGAAGTACTCTGAAAAGTTTCCAGATTGCGCAGTAACATGAGTCCACTGCCATAAGTCACAGTACAAGGCAAAAGGTCAAGAGTTGATGTTCTGTTAGCAGACACACTGTTTGATGTCATGGTACAGGAAAAACTTGAACAGGCAGACGGTCAGGCAGAAGTCCTGAAAGTCTAATGGACTTACAATGAAACAATGAATCAATCATAGATACATACATTGATGTATTCTCCTGAGAGAAAAACGTAGGAGATCATTTAGGTGCGAGACTAAATCCGGCTAAGGTACAAAAGCACTTCTATTGATCTGGCCTGCACAAGGATGTGGTTAAATTTTGCAAGACCCTACAATAATGCCAAATGGTAGATAAGCCACAGGCAGGAATAAGCTTTGTTGCCATTTTCCACATTCGAAGAATCTTTCATATGTCTTATGATGGATAGAATAAGGCTCCTCGCTAAACCTAAACGTGGTAACCAATATTTCCTAACCATGACAGATGTGTCCACCAGATATCCAGAGACAATTCCATCACAGTGTTAAGGCAAAAATGGTGTTGAGGGAATAGTGATCTTTCTTTCCTGATTGTTCGCTCCTTACGAAGCTTCAGTTAGATCAAGGGACTAATTTTAGGGCTCGGCCGTTAACAGAACTCATGAATACTTTGGGCATGCAGCACTTAAACTCACATGCGTCCAACTAGAATGTCAGCGTGCCTTAAAAAGCTGACATCAGACCACGAAGACCATGTCAAGAGAGTACTGTCAGGATTACACGAATGTTTGGGGCAAGGTTCTATTTCATATTGTTCTCCATTAATGATATCACAAACGAAATGATTCAGTTTACTCCCTTTGAGTTAATAATCAGAAATAAAGTGAGAAGGCTTTTGAAAAGCATTTTTGCTTAAATGGCCAACATCCGAGAGGTCACACTTGGATAGTGTACCTGAGGTGATGGGGAGATTAAACCGCTTAGGTGAGTAAGCAAAACAGAGCCTGAAGCAGGCACAGCCTAGAATGAAGCAGGTGACAGAAAGAACGGTAAAATGTAGAGATTTTCCTGTGGGAATTATGTATTTGTGTTATTACAAGAGGTAGGAGATCACTTTAAAACCAGTTTTAATGTTCCCTATCAAATCGAGAATTTATTGGGTTAGGCAAACTATTTGGTAATGAAGCTGGATTGAAAAAGAAACTGTATCGTGTTGTCATGTGAATATATTGAAAACTTACGATCGTCGAGACAGAGAATTAGAGAAACATGTGCTAACTTCTCCTATGAAGAATAAAGAATCAAGTCAAATATCGCGGATTTTGATGTGCCTCAACTTATGTTTCAAAATGAGGAAGTTCTTGAGAAGTGGGATTGGTTAGTGAAACACCTAGCTCAGGAGCAAAGGACGCAGTTGAATGGTTTCTTGCAACAGTGTGTGGACATATGTAGAAATAGATTTGGGAGGACTAATACTATTGCGCATGTGGTAAACATCAGGAAAGCTCTTCATATAAAACACCAGTGCAGGCATATTCCTAATAAAGCACACTGATTGACAACCAAGTAGATGCAATGTCCAAAAAAGACATCATCGAATCAAGTCAGACTGAGTGGAATTCTGTGATCCTGCCATGTCCCAAGTCTGATGAGATTCAATGATTTTCTGTGGACAACGGAAGGTAAAGACCGTAAGTAAGTCAGAGTCCAAACCAATATCAAGTTTAGTGGACTCTCTCAAGAATGTTGGATATGCTTGTTACATTATAAAGATGGATTTACTGTGTGTTTATTGACAAATACTTTTATCAGAGAAATCGAAAGCATTTTTTTGCGTCTGTAATCCCAAATGGGCTATGTCCATTCAAAATGTTGTCCACTGGAAAGCACCAGCCCCGTTCCAAAGTTTCATGAACAGAGTAGTCGCTGGATTAACAAATTGCAGTTTATCTGGATGATGGAGCGATCTTTAGCGAGTTATGGAACGATCATGTGGTACAGTTAACAGAGCGCTTTGTACGATCACAGGAAGCAAATCTCGTAATAAACTTCGAGACAACAAAATTCACGAAGAGAGAGGTGCTGTTCTTTGGACATAACATGGACATGGAATGCTGACCAGAAGGAACGTAAATACAAGGGCTATCAAATAATTTCCATCTACATCCTCGATGAAAGCGGAGCATCGATTTTCGGGACTCATCTTATTCTTCTGGAAGTTTCTTCCAAACTCTCGCAGCGTGGTGGCACCACTGACACATTTACGAAAGCAGAGCAATAAATCTCGGTGAACAGAAGAAAGCCAGGAGGAGACTGAGAATTTAAACGCAATATTAACGACGGCCCCACTTTTAGCTCAACCTTTCTTTTTAAACCATGCAAAATGCCAATCTATGCTCGCGATCTCGGAGTTGGGGCTGCACTAATGTAGACGTATAATAATGGACGAAAACTGCCAATTGGCTACTTTTCGAAAAGGAAAATATCCACTCGAGAAAATACTCTACCATTGAAAACTGAATTATTGAGTTGGGTACTGGCTTTATATATTAACATGTAAGTGGTGAGGCACAGTGTTGGAGACGCTTGTGTGCAGTTCCTCTCATATTTTCAGAAACAGTTAAGGACGAAAGTGTGAGACTTGTCCATTGCAGTCTTGTGTCACAGGCTTCTAGTTTACAAATCACGTTGCACGTCGTAAAAATGTGACAGTGAATGCGTCATCGCGGGTTTAAAGAAAGTAAAATGTAGATACGATTTAAATGAATCCTGTTTTATATAATACATTTTTTGTAGAAGTAATAGTTTAGGTTAATGACATATGTATTCCATAGTAATCATATTAAGAAGTAGAAAAAAAACATTCAGATGGCTCTTGTTTTGTTTTTAGGGAGGAGTTGTTACGAGGTCGAAAGCATTGTGATCACTTACAGATTGAAAGTGGTCTTCTGAATTTAAAGTATAGCTACACACGTCAGCTAAAGTGATGTTCCCAATGTAACAATTGGCTCTTCAAAAGATACCGGAGTTTTAGATTTTGATGTAACAACAATTCACATTTAATCAATTAGTTTAAATCAGGATACCAGAAGCCAATGAAATTGCGTTTTATTATTTTGACACCTGGAAACCAAACAAATTGTAAGAATTAATGTGTCATGGGAGGAGTATATCAATCCACTATTTTGAAAATTAGAGTGGGATCAACAGCCATTGGATTACATAACAACTGCTATAGAGCCATAACTCTAACTTCCCATCTGCCATCTTGCTCTGAAAGGAATTAGAATAGACTCTCTATCAAAGGTACATTTCCATCTAAAACCTACACACACCAAAAAGAAATGAAAACACAGAGAGGCCAGCAGCTGGAAGATTGAAGATAGCAGAGAAGACCGTGCATGTTTTGGTCTTGATGTTAAGTTAATTTAATGATTTATAAGTGGGTTACTCGAAAAGCATATTTTTATCAAGTTGGTTCCGATAGTTACGAAAAATTGACTTGAATTTGTGAATTATTGTTGTTTACAGGTCAGAAAGTAATTTGCTATTTTTTAAACAAACGGTGAAATTTAATAGTTAGCTGTCACTAATATTTTACCAGATTATGAGGTGAGGCGGACTTTGCTGGATGTTTGGTTCACTTAGCAAAGGAGGTCAAGCTACATGTCGTCGCCCTCCCCACTCTCTGCGCTCTCCACCCAGCCAATCCTCTACCCGTGCCAAGTATGTTGTTGAGAAAGCAAAATGTAATTTTACGAAACCTGTCGGATTTTTTTTTGTCTGGCTATAGACAGCGGAATAGATAAAAGAGGGGAACTGGTTTATGACGAGTTCCAGAAAGTTTTCGAAAAGGTGCCACTGTACAGGAGACTATGAAAAACTGACATATCTGGAATTGGAGGGGCTGTATTGGCATGGAATGAGAATTCGTTATCATTCACAGAAAGATGTCGAATACATGGATTTCTTGCTCCCCAACTATTCACATGTTGGATTGATGAATTTGATGGTTGGACGAAATCTAATGTTTCCATGTTTGTTGATGACAGAGAACTAAAGAAAATGTTGGGTAGAGCTCTCAAGGATTGTGGAATCAATGGTTATGGAGATAAGGCAGGAACAGGATACTGATTAAGGATGATCAGCCTTGATCACATTGAATGGTGGTGCAGGATCGAAGGGTAGAATGGCCTACTTCTACACCTATTGTCTATTGTCTATTTTCTGAATGGGAATATGGATTGCATGAAGGAAACAAAGGGGACATGAAGAGTCCGTGAGCCTCTATTATTTTAAATTTATTGAGGGGATGTGGCCATCACTCGTTCGGTCATAACTTTTCCCCCCTCTGTAATTGCCTGTGCAAATTGGTACTGAGCTGCTTTCCTGACCAACTGAAATGCTTTGGCTTTAGAAGCAGACGCAGTGTTGGGAGGATGAAGAGGAGCTTGAACGCGACCTTGGAAATGTATGTGAGCCTACAAGTCCTCAGCTTCCAGGTTTTAGTTGATCCAGATTTGTGTGAAGTGCTGTGGAATGAGCTTTCCCGAGTGTCCTCAGTCTTCCTTGTAGACCTTTTGCCTATTTATTCATTCATTCGTGAGATGAGAGCGTTGCCGGCTGAGATTGTGTTGATGTTGAGTTGTCCCTGGGAAGGTTTCGCAAGTTGTCTTCTTGAGCCACTTCATGAGCAGTTAAAACTGTTTTTATCCGTGTATCTTCTAGCAGGCGCTCCTACACTCCTCATGTCTGTAATTGCGTGCAGACAATGCAGCTCTCCCTTTATATGTGACTTCCTCCTGTCCCTACATCTCTTTCGTTCCTCACAATATTGCACCTCCTCCATTCCGTTCTGTGCTAATAGTCTCTCAAATCTCCTCAGTCTTGGTAAAAAAACATCTGATGTCTGTCAACTCGAATTTTGGCAAATTGTATCTCCTTCAGTCACCTGGATCAATTACATATCTTTACCAAATTGCAGCAAATATTCACCGCCCGACGTCTCTCTGAATTGCAGTGGCTTGATGTAGTCAATGGTGCTGTAAAACTGTTCAGGCACTCATCATCCTCTCGATCTGCGTCACTTCAACTTGCCCCTAGAACTCCACTTCTTCCATAATATCATCAAGCTCTGATGATGCTCACATTGTCTGTGCCTTCCACCACTGAGGGGTGTTGAACACCAGCAGATTCGACAGTGCTCCCTAAATCTTAGCTCCCTCCATTCACTGAATATCTCCAAAATGTTTCATCTATGTCCCCAGTACCTCCAATCTCGCTCTTTTACATTTTGCATTTTGTTCAAGTCTTCATATGCCTGTAAAAAGTTCGCGAAAATCACTTTGCTCCTTATGAAGGCTAAGCCCATATAAACGCCTCCAGCACAAAAGCCACCATCACCTTCTTTGTCTCCCTCAGTGTCTGCGACACAGTATCATCGAGTGACCTCCTATGGATTCTATTTCTCTAGGTAACCAGTTCATTCCCCGATACTCTTTAAGCCATTGCAAAACCCAATGTCCTCTCTAATCCTCCTCCACCTCCCTTCACTATCTTCCAGCCACAGCAGCGATCCTGTGAGGGAGCAGTCCGCAATGAGATTTTAGAACTCTCAACTGACGTTTGAGCCCTTCCATTATCTGGGAGTCCCAATGGCAGAGTAAAATGGCATCGCAGAGCGGGGGAATTTTGAGCAACAGTGAGGATCGAGGCCTACTGGCACTTGGAGTTGGAGAAGCAGCAGAGCGGGAAGCTGTACGTTGGTACCGAGATATGGAGGGAACGATCGCGTGAGAGAGCATATTGGAGCAGGAGTTGGAGGTACTTCACACCAGGTCGTCATAGAGAAAGCAAAATTGGAGGATCCAAATCTGCACTGGGGATCAAGACCTCGCTGTACCTGTGAGTTAGAGATGGTGACCCTGTGAGGGAGCAGAGTGGAGTGCGAGGTCGAGGATTACACGTTTCAGTAAGTCACAGAAATTGTGACCCTGTGACGTAGCACATGGAGTGGGAGCTGGATGATTACACGTACATGGGAGTCACAGCGACAGTGGCCCTGTAAGGGAGTAGAGTGGAGTGGGAGCTGGAGGTTTATTCGTACCTGGAAGCCGAAGACTTCTGTTTGTGGACCCCTTATCCCAACACTGACTTTGGAGGAAATGCAGTCCGTTCTTTGACTAATATTGACTGATACTATTTATGAAAGAAGTCTAAAATCAGAGTATTAGAAAAAATTGGAAGTCTGAATTGATATAATGAAGTCATTTCTAAAAAAGAGGTCTGGCCGATCAGGGAAGGGGTTTTAACCTGATTTCCCTGTTGTTAATTTTATGTTAAGTAATTATGTAATTCACACTTCGACTGCTGCAGGCTAAGACATGACAGCACAGTTCCATCAAATGCAAGACGTCATCTAAAATGTTGGGAAGTCACAGATCCTTCCTTGTCCAAGATGACGTGCAGCTCAGTGATTGGGACATCGTGATACTGCTGTGCTGCAGAGAATTTAGTAGGTAGCAAATAAAGAGAGTTTTTGCTCCCTGCAGTCATGTCAGCCTGGAAGAAGGAAAAGAATGCGCTGAAGTCATCCAAGAGAAACAGTCGGGATACAGGGATAACATAGAACATGGAACATAGAACAACACAGCACAGAACAGGCCCTTTGGCCCACGATGTTGTGCCGAACATTTGTCCTAGCTTAAGCTATCCTGTACCTATCCAATTGCCGCTTAAAGGTCACCAATGATTCTGACTCTGCCACTCGCACAGGCAGCGCATTCCATGCCCCCACCACTCTCTGGGTCAAGAACCAACCCCCGACACCCCCCTATATCTTCCATCCTTCACCTTAAATTTATGTCCCCTTGTAAGCCCGTAGCTTTTTTTTTTAGATTAGATTAGATTACTTACAGTGTGGAAACAGGCCCTTCGGCCCAACAAGTCCACACTGACCCGCCAAAGTGCAACCCACCCATACCCCTACATTTACCCCTACCTAACACTACGGGCAATTTAGCATGGCCAATTCACCTTGACCCGCCCATCTTTGGACTGTGGGAGGAAACCGGAGCACGCCCACGCAGACACGTGGAGAACGTGTAAACCCCACACAGTCAGTCGCCTGAGTCGGGAATTGAACCCAGGTCTCAGGCGCTGTGAAGCAGCAGTGTTAACCACTGTGCCACCGTGCCACCACCGTGGAGCTCCCTGGCAATAGCAATTGAATTTGGTATAAGTTACTCTACCGGTCACAGCATTGCATGTAGCAGTTGACTTGTGATGTTGGAATTTTATTAAACTTTTGTTTGACCACATTTAGAGTATTGTGTGAAGTTATCATCTCCACGTAGTAGAAATGATGTGGAGGCTTTAGAGGGAGTGCAAAATAGGTTCTTCAGCATGTTGCCTGTGTTAGGTGTTTTAAGTGTGTGTCAGCTACATGTGGGAATTGGACACACGTGAATTCCTTTGCAAGATAATCAGAGTGTGAGGGCGACCAGGCACAAGGACGGAAAAGTAGGAGAGGCAGAGATAATTTGGATAGTTTGGATCCATTTACCAATGTGGAGATGACGAATATGGAGCTCATAGGGATATGGGTCATGTGCAGGCAAATGGTATTAGTTTAGAATATCATCATGGTCAACGCAGCCATGATAGGCCGAAGAGGCTATTGTAGTACATTGCTGTGCTATTTTCTAACTTCCCAGCATTTACCTTGAAAAGCCCTTCAGAATTTTGGATGGTTCATTAAATGTCTCTCCCATTCTTCTAAGTTCCAAAGAGTTCAAGCTCAACCTACTCTGTAACTTCTCATTAGAAAATCCATCTGTTTACAAGAGCAGCCAAATGATCATTCTTTGGCCTACTGTATATTTTTGGGTCACTCTTACTGTTCATACCATTCTTGGCGGGCTGACTCGTCCCTTGAACAATTATGGAAGACCTACTTATTGTTAGATTCAAATCCCTTTGTAATAAAATCCTGATTTGACTTGTCTTCTCGATTACCTGCTGAAGGTACAAGCTATTTTTCATTTCCAATTGATACACAGGAATTTCCAAAATACGTTGTGCAGTCCGTCTGAAACCAAACGGTGTAAGCCCTGATAGTAAGTAGGGTACATGCTGGAGTGTATCGTACAGTTTATGACAATAAACAATAATTGGGCACTGAAAAGGAATGAGGAACACATTTTATAATAGAGAAATTCATTTTGAGCCTGTTGGATTTTATTTGTTGGTGTGAATATAAATGGTAGAATAGATAACGGTATGTGGGGGGAATGGTGGTCGGTGATAAAATTTATTTCATTTTTCAGAACCATTCAGACAAGTTTCAATCAGGGTTAAAGAGTATTTCGGGATTGAATAGAGTGTCATAGAGGTCAACGAGGTCGCCGAAGCTTGAAACCAGAGGAGATGAGTGAGATATTCATAAAACATTTCCTGCCAGCATTTACTGTGGAGAAAGAATTAGAAATTTGGGAACTTGGGGAAATAAATACTGATGTCTTGAAAATAATCCGTAACAGGGGAGAGAAGGAGATGGAATCTTAAATTGATGAAAGGTAGATAGATCCTCAAAAGCTCTCAGGTGTATCCCAGAATATTTTAAAAAGAACGTGGAGAGATTGCACGGCCCCGAACAGACACATTTGTATTATCAACAGACACGTTGATGTGCTGGAAATAGGAGGGAGGGCTGCAGGCAAGAGCCAGGAAATTACATACCAATGAGACCAGTGATGGTTAAGTTATTGGAGGGGTTTGTCAGAGAAAAGCGATACGTGAATTTGGAAAGGCGAGGATTAATTATGTATAGTCAACATGGTTTTGTGAGTGCAAAGTTGTTTCTCCAAAAACTGATGGACTCTTCGAGAAGATGGTCAAGAGAAAGTTCAAGGCAGAATCGTTAACATTGTTTAAATGGACTTCAACAAAACATTTGACACGACCCCAAGGGATGTAGAATATCTCAGCAAGAGAAAGCACGAAGCGTACTGAAGGATGACAAAGGAAGGCTCAGACAGGGCTTTATGGGGATGCCCAATGAAGGCACTCATGCGCACTGCTGTCTCACAGCACTGTGGTCCCGGTTTCGATTGCAGCCTCGGGCGACTTTCTATGTGGTTATTGTCATTCCCTACATGTCTGCGTGGATTCCCTCTGGGTTTCCTATTATACGCCCACAGTCCAAAGCTGTGCAGCTTAGGTGAGTCAGCCATGCAAAATTGCACATAGTCGCCAGTTTTGTGTAAGATTGGATCTTTATTTAAGGGAAACGTGGAGAAATTAGACAGGAAATGGGTGTGTGTGGGATACTCTTCTGAATGTTGGTTTGCACTTGTTGGGCCAAATTGCCTGTTTCCACACAAAAGGGTTTGTATGAAGGTAACCAGGAAGTAAGTGAAGAATGAACTTACGTGAGCTAGAAGGAACCATGAGAAAGATTGAGCTGGGAGGATGAAAGAAAACTCTAAGTCGTTCAACACTTGTATAAAGAACAGAAGGGTGGCCAGAGTGAGGGTAGTGCTGATCAGAGATGCTGGAGGGAACTTATGCATGGATTCGGATGAGTTAGGGGAGGTGCTGAGAGAATTATTTGCTTCAGTATTCACTCCAGAGAAGGACTTTGTCATTTGTGAGGACAGCGCAAAACAGGCTGATATCCTCCAACATGTGCTGATATTGAAAATTAGGATATGCTTAAAATTACGAAAAGACATAAGGATTGATAAGTTCACAGGGCTAGACGAGGTATACCCAAAGTTAACACAGGACGAGAGGGAAAAGATATTTGCGTGCTCACTGTCCACTGGAGTCGCATCAGATGATTGGACAGTAGCAAATGTTATTACCTCGTTCTAGTAAGGGAAAAGGGATAATCCTGGGAATTACAAACCAGTCAGTTTTACTCTGTGGTGTGTAGATTATTTCACAGGACTTTGAGAGACAGGATTTATGATTACTTGGATATCTTTGTTTGCTTTGAAATAGTCAGCATGGCTTTGCAACGGCAGATCATGCCACACAAACCTCATTGAATTCTTTGAGAAAGTGAAAAAACACGTGGATGAAGTTTAAGCATTGGATGCAGTGTATATGGATCAACGCAAGCCATTTGATTCGTTTTCTCGATGTCGGCTCATTCAGAAAGTATGGAGGTATGTGATACAGAGACATTTGTTTCACTGGACACGGAATATATTGGGTGGTAGTTGTTGGAAAGTATTCTGCCTGGAGCTTAGTGAAAAGTGGTATTATGCAGGAATCGCACCTGGGAGCTGTGTTCCTTAACTGACTTGGATGTGGATGTGAAAGAGTGTGTTGGTAAATTTATTGATGACACGAAGTTTGGCGAAGTGTTGGATAGTGTGGGTGGCTATTGTAGTTTGCAACGGGACATTGACAGGGTGCAGAACTGGACTGAGAAGAGGCAAATGGAATTCTCCCTGGAAAAGCCGGACGAAGGTTGAATTTGATTGCAGTCTACATGGGTTCAATGAATGATTCTTGGCATTGTGGAGGAATATTGGGATCTTGATGTCCATGTCCATAGATTTCCCCCAGTGATTTCACCAAATTGGTAGGTTTGTAAAGAAGGCATTGAGTTTAAGAGATGCGAGGACATGATGCAAATGTATAAAGCCTAGTTTAGACCACAATTAGAATATTGTGTTCAGTTCTGATCCCTTTATTATAGGAAGAGTGGGGAACAGTTAGAGAGGGTTCCGGATGATGTCTGTACTAGAGAGAATGGGATAGAACGTAGAACATAGAACGATTCAACGCAGAGTAGGTTCTCCAGCCCGCAATACGGCGCCGACCTCTTTATTAATCTTAGCCCATCATCCTACAATATACCATCATCTTCCATATGTTTATTAAAGGACTGTTTAAATGCCCCTAATGTTGCTGAGTTAACTACATTGGCAGGCAGAGAATGTCACGTCCTTAACACTCTCTGACAGCCTCTGGCATCTGTATTAAATCTAGCACCTCTCACTTTGGAGCGATGCGTCCTCGTACAAGCCAACGTCATCATCCTAAGTAAAAGACTCTTAATATCAACCCTATCTTGTATGTCTCTTCTAAATTCCCCTTTACCCTCCTCTCCAATGAGAACAGAGCCATGTCGCGTAGCCTTTCCTCATAAGAACTTTGCTCCAGACGTGGAAAATGCCTGGTAAATCTCCTCTGCATCTTTTCCAATATTTCCACATTCTTCCTGTAATGGGGCGACCAGAAATGTGCACAAAATTCCAAGTGAGGTCGCACGAGCGGTTTGTACAGCTGCAGCATGACAACACGCTTCCAGTGGGCGGCATGGTAGCACAGTGGTCGCGCTGCTGCCTCACAGCGCCAGAGACCCGGGTCCGCCTTTTAAGTGTTACAATTGTACCAGCCTCCACCACTTCCTCTAGTATCTTAATCCATACACGTGCCACCCTCAGCTTGAAAATGTTGCTCATTAAGTCGTTTTTATGTCTTTCCACTCTCACCTTAAACTTATGCCCTCTTGTTCTGTACTCCCCAGCACCAGGGAATAGTCTTTGTCTTTTTATCCTGTCCATGCACCTCAGTATTTAGTAATCCTCTGAAAAGTCGCCCCTCAACCTCTGACACTCCGGGGAAATAAGTCACAGTCTGTTCAGCCTCTCCATATAGCTCAAATCCTCCAACCCCTGCAACATCCTTGTCAATCTTTTCCAATCTTTTTCAAGCTTCGCAAAGTCTTTCTGATAGGAAGGAAACCAGATTTGCAGGCAATATTCCAAAAGTGACCAAACCAATCTACGATACATCCGCAACATGACCTCCCAACTCCTGCACTCAATACTCTGATCAATAAAGGAAAGCATACAAAACGTCTTCTTCACTGTCATACCCCACTTTCAAGGATCTGTGAAACTGCACTCCAAGTTCTCTTTTTTCAGCAACTCTCACTAGTTGCTTTCCATTAAGTATGTAAGTCCTGCTAAGATTTGCTTTCCCAAAATGAAACATCACTTATTTATGTGAATTAAACTCCATCTGCCACTTCTTAGCCCAGTGACCCAACTGATAAAGATTCTGTTTTAATCTGAGGTCACCTCCTTCGTTGTCCACTACACATTCAATTCTGGTGCCATCTGCAAACATACACAATCTGCATCTTATGCTCACATTTAAAGCATTTATATGAATGGCAAGAAGTAGTGGACCCATTGCCTATCCTTGAGGTACTCCTATGGTCACAGACCTCCAGTCTGAGAAACAACCCTCCACCATCACCACCATCTTTTATCTACCTTTTAGCAGGTTCTGTAACAAAATGGTTAGTTCTCCCTGTATTCCGTAAGATCTAACCTTGCTGACCAGTCTCCCATGGGGAACCTTGTCTAACGCCATACTGAAGTCCATACAGATCACATCTGCTGCTCTGCCCTCATCAATTATCTTTGTTACTTGTTCAAAAAATTCAAATCAAGTTTGTGAGACATGATTCCCCACGCACAAAGCCATGTTGACTATCCCTAATCTATCCTTGACTTTTCAAATACATGTGCAAACTGTCCCTAAGGATTTCCTCCAACAATGTGCCCACCACCGACATCGGGCTCGCTAGTCTACAGTTCCCTGGTTTGTGCTTACCACCTTTCTTAAATAGTGCTATCACGTTAGCCAACCTCCAGTCTTCTGACAGCACACCTGTGACTACTGGTGATACATATATCCCAGCAATTGGCCCAGCAATCACTTCCCTAGCTACCCACAATGTTCTAGGCGACATCTGATCACGTCCTGGGGGATTTTTCCATTGTTATGCGTTTGAAGACATCCATCACTCCCTCCTCTGTAATATGGACGCTTGCAAGATTCCACCACCTATTTCCCTGCATTCTGTATCTTCCATGTTCTTTCCTACAGCAAACACTGATGCAAGATAATCGTTTGTTATCTCCCCGTCTCCTGCAGCTTCTCCCAAAGGCCGGCTTGTTAATCTTTTAGGTGACCTTTTCCTTCCGTAATTGCCTTTTGTCCTTAATGTATTTGGAAAAATCCATTGGAATCTCCTTATCCATCTGTCAAAGCTATCTCATGACCCATTTTACCCTCCTGATTTCCGCCTTAATTATACTCCTACTACATTTACATTCTTCCAAGGATTCAGTCCATTTATTCTCTCTATACCTGACATATGCTTCCTTCGTTTTCTTAGCCGAACCCTCAATGTCTTTCATTAGCCAACATTCCCGACAGCTTTCACCAGAATAGGAACATATAGTCTCTGGACTCTCCTTATTTCATTTCTGAAGGTTTCCAATTTTCCAATCGTCCCTTTAACTGCAAACATTTGCCCCGAATTATCTCGTGAAAGTTACTGCCTAATACCGTCAAAAATAGCCTGCCTCCAATTTAGAACTTCAAACTTTAGATTTGATCTAGACTTTTCTATCACTACTTTGAAACTAATCGAATTGTTGTTGCCACTAGCCCCAACGTGCTCCCTTACTGACATCTCAGTCACCTGCTCGTCCAGATTTCCCAAGCTGAGGTCAGGTTTTGCACCTTTCCTAATCAGTGCATCCACATATTGGATCAGAAAACTTTATTATAAACACTTAACTCTTAACTCTACGGCAATGCCAGTCTATGTTTGAAAGTTAAAATCTCCGACCAGATCCACTCTATTATTCTGACAGATCACTCGGATCTCCTTGCAATGTTGTTTCTCAATTTTCCGCAAATATAAGGGTTCTATAATGCAATCCAAATAAGGTGATCATCCTTTTCTTTTTTCTCAGTTCCACACCCTATTCCCTGGATATATTTTCAGGAATATCGTCCTGCAGTACAGCTATAATGCTCTCCCTTACCAAAAACGCCACTCCCTCTCCTCTCTTGCTTCCCTTCCTGTCCTTTCTCTGGCATTTGTATTTTGAAACAAAAAGCTTCCAGCTGTGTCCATCCCTGAGTCACGTTTATGTAATTGCTTTGATATCAAAGTCCATTTTCCTTACCATGTCCTTATCAGCCTTCCCTATTAGGACACTTGCATTGAAATAAATGTAGTTTCGTTTACCAGTCCTACCTTCTCCTCTGCATTGTCCCCGCCTGCCGTGACTATTTGACTCGCTTCTTTGCTCAACTGTACCTGTCTCAGATTGATTTCTTCCATCAGTATCTCTTTGGGTCGCACCCTCACCTTACTGGCATATTAGCCCCCTTCAGTTAGGCGCAATCCGTGCTTCTTCTACAAATTATTTCTACCATAGAAGATATTCCAATGATCCAAAGATCTGAATCGTTCTCCCACGCACCAGCTCCTCAGCCATGCATTCATCTGTTCTATCCTTCTATTCATAACCTCACTTGATCGTCGCACCTAGAATAATCAAGATATTATTACTCTCGAGTACCTCCTTTTTAAAATTCCTGGTGAACTCCATATCTTCCCCCTTCAGAAACCCATCCTTTTACCTTCCTATGTCATTAGTTCCAATGCGTACAATGACTTCCTACGGGGCCCGCTTATCCTTGAGAACTTTCTGCACCGTCTCTGAAACTGCATTGATCCTGGCACCAGGGAGGCAACACACCATTCTGCTTATTCGCTGCTGGCCACAGAAATATCTATCTGTGCTTTGGAGTATAGAGTCCACAAAACACAATTGATCTCTTGGATCCCGTCATACCCTTCATTGCATTAGAGCCAGAGTCTATACCAGAAACTTGGCCGTTCGTTCTACATTCCCCTGCGAATCCATCACTTCATACATTTTCCAAAATGGCATACCTGTTTGAATTGGGGGTGGCCACGGAAGACTCCTTCACGACCTGCCTACCTCTCTTACCTTTCCGAGAGTTAATCAATCTACGGGACTGTGTCTGTGACTTCTATCCCTTCGAAAACCTGCCATCCAACAGACCCCCTTGCTCGTATAAGTTCCTCATTGCCACGAACTGTCTCTCCAATTGTTAATACTTTTTGGTGATCTTCTAAGCCTCATCACCTAATATGATGCATTGTTTTCCCGAGTGAAGGAGATTTGGGAAGTTTTTCCGAGCTTTTGTCTGTTTCAATGGAATGTATTTTTGTTGAGTAATTTACACTGTGTCTTAAAGTGTGTTCCACTGTTCGTTCACGTTTATCAATCCAGGCTAATGCTGTTTTTGTGAGGATCAGTACAACAGAGGTGAAAGCAGGTCTCCCATGAAAGGGTGGAAATGATGCCGGGAGCATTTCTGTGCAGTGTTCTGTCTCCAAAACTGCATCCATGGCATATCTTGTGGGCTGGTCTTTGAAATACCTCCTGTAACATTTCCTATCTCTGTTACCAGTCCCCTTCTCTGCAATCCCTCCACATACTTCAGACTTATACCATTTCAAATTACAATCGCAATCTCTCTAACTTTCTTCGGTCTCACACAACATACCTTAAGATCAGCAATCTCTTCATCCATCAACTGGAGATGGACAGTCATACAGCACGGAAACGGACGGCAGCTTTAGCCCAACTAGTGCACACTGACCAGGTCACCGAAACTGAATGATTCGTGTTTGCCTGCGTTTGACTCATATTCGTTCAAACCTTCTCCACTTCATGTACTTGTTCAAATGTTTTTTACATATTGCAACTGTGCTTGTTTCTCCAATTCCCCCCGGAGGATTGTCACATGACTGCACCATCCTGTGACAAAAATATTTCCTCTCATATATTCCGTGTCCAGACTTATCGACCGTTGGCCAGTCAACTTACTTGTATTCTGTATGCTTTTGTAAACGTTTATAAAGTTACACTGTACCCTCCTTTACCAAAGGGAAATATTGAGAACAATTTTACAAACACCTCCAATGCATGCACTCAAGTATCTGACTAATAAAGGAAAGTGTGCCAAATGCCACGTTTAGCACCCAGTCACCCGTGATGCTACTTCCAAGGAGCAAGGTAATGTCACCTCCAAATCTCTTTCCTTTTGACAACACAGCCCAGGGCCCTACCATTAACTGTGTTAGCTCTCCCTGGTTTGTCTTAAGAAAACACCACACCTGAATTAAACTAAATATTTCATTCTTTGCTTGGCGCACTGGCCCAGTTAATCAAGATCACCTTCTATATCTGTAGTCACTGTGCGCTATGCCGTTAATGTTGGTATCCACAAACTTACTAACAATGACTCCAACATTCTCACCCAAATTATTTATATAAATGATGCACAACAGTGGGAGCAGCACCGATCTTTATGGCACATTACTGTTCACAAGCCTTCAGTCTGAACAACAAACCTCTACCCCATCCACTGTTTCCGAAAATCAAGCCAATGTTACATGCAGTTGGCTAGCTCTCCATCATCCCATATGGCCTAACATTATTAACTAGTGAACCACGCTAAACATTGTCAAAATGCCTTGCTGAAGTCAATATGGACAATCTCTCTTGCTCTGCCTTCACTAACCCTTTCGCTAAAGTCTTCAAGAAAATCAGTCATCTTTGTGAGTCATGGTATCCTATGTGAAAAGCTGTACTGACCATCAAAACTCAGTCATTGACTTTTCAACTGCTTTTAAATCCTATCTCTCACAATGTCCGACAACAACTTACCCTCGCCAGCCGTCTGTCACATCAGTCTGTAGTTTCCTGATGCGTGCATACTTACTTCAAACCTGACACAACGCCTTACTCATTGTATAAGGGTCGTGCAGCATGGAAACTGACTCTTTGTTCGATGCTGACCATAATCTAAAACAAACGTCTTCCCTATAGCTGCTCTTGGCTCACATCTCTCCAAACGTTCCTAATCATGTACTTATCCAAATGCATTTTTTTATTCCACCCACATCCTCCAAAAAATACAACCTGCCATCTCAGTGTTTTGGCTTTAATTCATGTATCTGTCCCTATCTCTGTAATCTTCTCCACCCTTTGCAGACCTCATTATCTGTGAAAAAAATAACTCTTCAGGTCCTTTAGCCATGTTTGTCACTATAGTCCCTTCTAAAATAAAATTAAACATCCATACCTTAGCAACTATGCCTTCTCCGACAACGTTCATGATCGGAGTAGCCTTCCACTTCACTTCAAAGCAAAAGAAGCTCCCTACATTTGGAAGCTCCTCCAGCTGTCAGAACCTTCATTACCTTTTGATACGATGCAAAGCAACCATGCCTCTTATTTAATTTAATCTCCACATTCCCAATGATGACTGTAAACTCCACCTGTCTCTAAAACGCGCTCAATCGTTATAAACTCTGCCAGACCTTACTGCCCTCCCTACGCATGAATTTTCTTTAATCACTACAAACCGTTAGACTTTTCACCTCCCCCAGACTTGGCAACACAGTTTATTTCCATAAACTACTTGAGCTCCTGTAAACCTCCCTGTGACTGGAACCACGGCCCATCCTTACATCCTTCCTCTTCCCTTTCAAGTCTTCTCAATTCGAAAACTTTCACTACGTATGTTAGCCGTTCCAGCTTCCACAGGCCACCCTTTCTCTGTAAAACCAACTCCTGTTACTGTAGCCATCCAAATCACTCAAAGCCACTGGTCAGTACAACATCAGAGTATGGTGTGAAAGCAGAAGAATTGCACTGAGGCAACAGAGTACTCAAACTTTGAAGAAGGCTATGTTTGCTCAGGTTTTTTTCTTTGAAACAGGAAACATTGAGAGGGAACGTGATAGAAAGTTACACGAGCATTTTGGAAATGGACAGGTGAAGATACAGCTGTTGAAGGGCCGATAACAAAAAGGCACAGTATTGAAATAAACGTTAAGAGGGTGAGAGCGGAACTTGGAATGTGTTTTGAACCCACACGGTGGTACGTGTCTGGAATGCACTGCCTCGAAGGAAAGTTGAGGCAGGTAACATTAGAAAATGTATAAAACATTTGGATGAACACTTGGCCCAGCAGACACGCTGGTCTCTTCTAGAATGTATGAATATATATGGTGGCTCTTATGGAATCGCTGATATACTCTGAAGCTCAAGTCAATGGCACTTGGTCGGAGGCAGCAGCACTCAGAAAGCTAGTACGTTCTAATAAATCTTTTGAGCTATAACCTGGTGTTGTGTGATTTTTAACTTTGTCTTATTCCCCACGCACTGAGCAAATCTGCACCTCCCTCAAGCAAACCCCCAGACTGTAACCACCCGTTCCATGATGGTGACTAAGCACCAAGGAACTGCAGATGAGACCAAGAGAGGAACGTAGGAATTAGGTGCGGTAATTCAGCCCTTCGAGTGTGTTCCACCGGAAACATATATGTTTCTTTGCTTTAATGTGTTGATCTATTGTTCCTGCACAGCAATCTGGGTGAATACGTTCTACAGATTCAAAATCATCCAAGAGAAGTACTTCCTCCAATCTCAATTTTGAACCTCGATCCTCCGATGCTATACATCATATCCTTCATACCAGACTGTCACAAAAGTGTGAACATATTTCCCACATATATTTTTAAAATCCGCTTCAGCATTTCATGCACCTCGGTCAGATCTCTCCCTCATTCGTCTGGACTCCAGCAAGTACAAGCCCAAGCTACTTAACTACTCTCTCTATTGCAGCCCTTTGTTGCCTGGAATTAACCCGGTGAAAGTCCTCTGAAATGCCTCCAGTGCCACCCGCAGCATTTCTCCAGTATGGAGACCAAAACTAGATGCAATTGTTCAGGTCTGGAAACCAAACTGAATGTATTCGTAACAATGGTTCTTTCCATTTCTAATCCTGCAATAAATCGGCGGGTTTCGTTTTTCTTTCCAATTAAGTGCTCCATCTGAACGCCTGCTTTCCGCAATTAATACAGAAATACAACCAGATAACCCATTGTTCACTTTGACCCTGTTTCCCATTTAAATCATAACTCTTTTTTGGCCAAAAATGGACAACCTCGCACTCAGCCTCGGGAACTTGTCTGCCAATCTCTTCCCCACTCTCGTATTGTGTCAACATATATCTGTGAACTCTGTCTGCTCATCACTGCCTGTTTTCCAAACTCTTTGACTATCACTTTAGAGTTACCAACGTTGCTTTGTGTCTGGGGTCACAAACAGGCCAGACGAATTAAGGATAGCAGTTCCCTTCCCTTAAGGACTTTAATGAACTACTTGAGCTTCCAGAACAATCGATTCATGGTAATCAGTATCTTAATTCAAGATGTTTTCGCAAACTCCACCAGCTGCCTTGGAAGGATCCAAACTCAAGTCCTCAGAACACTATGTGATCTCTCGATTAACAATTGAGCGTTAATATGACGAGCCCAGCATCTACTCCAATCCTGCACAATGCAACTACTTTGTGCATTATGAAATGTCCCAGTTTTGTCCGAAAGTTATCGATTATATAATGGTTAAAAATTTTAGAGAGGTTTGATATTTAATCAATAACTTATGCGGAATGTACATTGCAAATTTGTACAGATATTGTTAAACAAATATTGAATTCCCCACCAACAAATGCCACCATTTCTATCTATCACGGGGATTTACCACTGCTATTCTAATTGCTGTGTACATACCGCCACAAGAAAATATTAAGGAAGCTCTGGATTTGCTGTACTCCACTACGAACTCCTTGGAGATGGGATACCCAGAGATCCTGTTTATTTTTGTAACTGGCGACTTCAAACAAGCCAATCTATGGAACACGTTACTCAAGTACCACCAGAACAGTACCTGCGCCACTGGGGACCCAACATTTTGGGGCACTGCTACACCACTGTAAAAGATGCCAACAGCTGCATCTCCCACCTTCATTTCGGGAACTCCGACTGGGCATTTGGACATGTATGATTTCTTCCCTCACCAACGTCATTAGTCTGGTCTTGCCTGTTTGTCCTAGTCACCTCTACCTTCTGCTCACTTTCTGATCTACTGCCTTGGTTCCCAGCCTCCTGCATTATTAGTTTCAATCCACACACAGTGCTGTATGGAACCTCTCCACCAGGATGTTGGTGCCCTTTCAGTTGAGGTACAACTCCTTTTGTTCTAGGTCCCTTCTGCCATGGAAGAGATCCTAATGTTACAATAATATGAACGGCTATACCCTTACCAACTACTTAGCCCCATTTGAAGCGACACAATCCTTCCATACCTGCCTCAAATCCACGTGGCAAGGGAGTAATCTTGAGATTTAAATCACCAAGATATTGTTTTTTTTTAATTTCAGCACCCTGAAGTCTGTTTAGAGTTACTTGTCACTCTATCCGCCTGTGTCATTAGTACCAAAGTGTACCACAGCTTGGGACTGCTCACCCTCCCATTGGCATCACCTGAGCATGTGCAGAGACATCCTTGTCCTTGGCACCAGGAATCCTGCTTCTGAATAATTGCAGCATCTGCTTTATCAGCATAGATATTGCCAGGCTTACTGTGCTTTATCAACACACATGTTGCCAGGTTTACTAAGCTTTTCCAATAATTTCTCATGTTGGCATCATATATGATCGTCTATTGAGACAAAGCCTGTGCCAACCAGACTTGAAAAATCTCAATTTTAATTCCTTTAAAATGTCTAATTATTTGGTTATCCAAAAATGTCCAAATATTTATTTTTCAGTACATCAGCATCATCTTGTTCATTTTTGCAAGCGATGATTGAAAGAGATCTTTTCTATACCTTTTCAATTCAATACAATTACAAAGGACTGTTCACAGACACGCATGCAGGCACCCACAAAGAATTACTTTGTCAAAAAATACGAGTTAAGATATAAATAATTAGAATTATAAATAGAATGAAAGAATTAGATAATGGAAGGATGAAAGAATTTGGCCTTATTCATCTTGAACCAGAGAAGACGTTGATGTGAACTTTATGAGCTGCTCAAAACAATGAAAATACTGTAAGAGTATCAAAAATAAGATTCTGCATTCGTCAGTTGGCATTACAGTAAATAGGATATATAGGCATATTGGGGGAAAAAATGACGAGAGAACGTCTAGAGCCAGTCAAACAAAGTTGTGGAAAGTTTGGAGTCTGAGGAGATAGGGAAAATGTGAAATGAACATTTTTCGACGATATAAGCACTCGAGAAATTTATAAACAAAAATTTGCCGAGGAGAATCCGGAGCAACAACTACCAGACAAGACAGGAGTGACGTTCTCAAGGAGGATGTGTCAACAGTTCTGGAATGCGTGAATATAAATAATTCCCCGGGCCAGGTGGAATTTATGCTTGCATTCCCTCAGACCCCAGGGCAGAGACTTGCAGAACCATTGGCTTTGATATTTATGTCATGATTGATTACAGGAATATTGTCATCAGCAAATGTCCTTTTGTTCAAGAAGGGGAGTAGAGACAACCCTTCTAAGTATAGACCAGTGAGCCTTACTTCGGTTGTGGGTAAATTATTGGAAAGGTTTGTAAGAGCGAGGATTAATAATTGTCGAGTGAGGAACAAGTTGAATAGGGAGAAGTCAACACGGTTTTGTGAAGGGTATGTCGTGCCTCACAAACATCACCGAGTTCTTTGATAAGTGACCATACAGGTCAGTGAGGAGAAAGCGGTGTTTTTTGTGTATCTGGATTTCAGTATGGCTTTGATAAGGTTTCTCACGCTCGAATATTGCAATAAATGCGGAGACATAGGCTTGAGTGTGACTTAGCAGGTTGGATCAGAACTTGGCTCGCTCGAAGAAGACACAGCCTGGTGTCTGTTGGGAAATCAACGAGAAGACAGTGATTTTTGCAGATTCTGGAGATCAGACCTCATATTCTATTGCTGGAAACGACAAGCAGGTCCGGCTGCATTCGAGGAGCAGGAAAATCGATGTTTGGGCCACAGCCTTTCACCAGGAATGATTCCTGATGAAGGGCTCCGGCCTGAAACGTAGATTTTCCTGCTCCTCGGATGCTGCCTAATCAAATATGCTTTTGCAGGAACACACTCTCAACTTTGATTGGAAATGTTCATCGTGGAGTTGAGTTAGTAGTGGGATTGGTTTTGCGACCACTGATGTTCGCCATTTTCATATATGACCTGGATGAGAGTGTGGAAGGATTGGTTAATAAATTTTTGCATTTCACTAAGGTTGGTGGATTTGTCGAGGGTGGCAAAGGATGTTACAGGTTGCACATGGACATAGATAAGCAGCCGAGCTCAGCAGAAGTTTGGCAAATAGACATTATATGGAAAAGTGCGAGATGATTCACTTTTGAAGGAACAACAGAAATAAGGTTTACTCGAATGGTAAGATTCTTGGTACTGTCGATGAGTAGAGAGATCTCAGTGTCCATGTACGTAGATTCTTGAAGTTTTCCACCCAGGTTAATAGGAGTGTTAAGAAAGCATACGGTGTGCGAACGTTTATTGGTAGAAGGATTGAGTTTCGTCGCTCAGGGGTCATGTTGCAGCTGTACAAAACTCTGGTGCAGAAGCACTTGGTATGTTGAGTACAGCTCTGCTCGCTACATTATAGGAAGGACATAGAAGCTTTGGAAAGTGTCAAGCGATTTCCTAGGACTTTGTCGCACATGGAAATAAGGTCTTATATCGAAGGTCTTCGAAGGAAGCGGGACGTGAGTCCGTTTTCATTCGAGAGAAGAAGATGAAGAGGCGACTTAATTCAGACATATAAAATAATCAAACGTTTGGAGAAGGTGACTCCTGGAAGCCTTTTCCCTCGGATGGTGATGGCGAGCAGGAGGGGAAATAGATTTAAATTGAGGGTGACATATATGTTATAGATTCTTTACCCAGAGCGTAGTAGGTGCCAGGAGTGCACTGCATGCAACATTAGTAGACTAGTCCACTTTCAGGGCATTTAAATGTTCATTCGGTAATCATATCGATGTAAATGGAGTAGGATAGGTTAGCTGGGCGTCAGATTGATTCCACAGTTTTGCACAATGTCAAGGACCGATGGGCTGTAATATTCGCGTCAAAGAATCACATAAATGTACTGCACAGAAACAGAGTCTTTGGCCCAACTTGCCCATGTCGACCAGATATCCCACCCCAAGCTAGTCCCACCTGCCAGCAGCCGGACCTTATCCCTCCAAACCCTTCCTGTTCATATACACCTCCAGTTGCCTTTTAAATGTTGCAATTGGTCTCGCGTCGACCACTTCCTCGGTCAGCATATTCCATACAAGTACCACACTGCGCGAAAAATCTGCCCCTTAGTTCCCTTTATGTCTCTCCCCTCTGACCATAAATGAATGGCCTCTCGTTCTGGACTACCCCACCCGAGAGAAAAAAAAACTTATCTATTTATCCTATCCGTGCCCCTCATCATTTTATGAACCACTGTAAGGTCACCACTCAGCCTCCGACCCTCCAGGGTAAGTAGGCCTAATCTATTCAACCTGTCCCAGTCGCTGAAATCTTCCAAACGTGGAAACATCGTTACAAATCTTTTCTAAACCCTTTCAAGTATCAAAACATCTTTCCGATAGATGGGAGACCAGATCTGCAAGCAATATTCAAACATTGACCTCGCCCAAGCCCTAAAAGCAGGCACATGACCTCTCAACTCCTGTACCTAATACTGTGAACAATAAAGGCAAAAAAAAAGCCAAACTTTTCTAACCTACCCTATCCATTTGCGACTCTATTTGCAAGGAGGTTTGAGCCTTCACTCCATGGTCTCTTTGATCAGCAACACTTACTAGGACCTTACCATTAAGTGTATAAGTCCTGCCAGGATTTTATTATGTTTTATATTCGTTGTTGTGATACAGTTGGGGAGAAATGGTGAGGTGTCTGGAAGGAGTCAGTCCACAGTTCTGAATCCATGCAGTGTTATTAGTGATGTGGTCTCATTGAGGGAGAGTGCGCGTGAGAGGAACGTGCTGCTTGCCTAGGTGACAGTGATGAAGCATAGCCTTGGTCAATGTCGATGATCAACCGATCGACACTGAGCATGAGGGAAGAAACAAAATAGCGGTAGCGGCTTCTATCCTTTCAAAGCAGGGAAATTTATTGATGCTGGACATTTCTTCGGACAGCAGATACTTCGCTAAAATCGTTGGTGAACTCAAATCATGCTCGGTGAGTCCATTGATCTGGCCTCCTCTGGGGAGAGAATGGCCGACCTGTGTACTTGCTCTTCCACGAGCTCTTCTGCGCCCCTGACTCTAAATCGTGGTGAATTTGTGCCTTAACTGTCATGCTCCGATTTAGCCATGCGCAGCAGCTCAGAATTGCAAAAGCTCAACCATGTCCTATTAACATTTCGAAGGTGGAATCAGAAACAGCGATCACAGAATATCCAGTAGTATCCGGTGAATCGTGATTACCTCCAGCCGTGATGGGTGGCAGACTCAGACTGGCAAGATTGAAAGGGACACCAAGGAGTGGGGTTGGTACCTAATCAGGGAAGTTCAATAAGATTGCACCAGAAAACTGGATCACCTTGTGCAGAAGCTCCCTCTGTCAAACTAAACGAAAATGACACTGAATTTAATTCTTGTTAGATTGAGCCCAATTAGTCGAAAACTGCAAAAGCAACAGTCAAATTGTTCTTCTCTCCCTGCGTACCATACTAATTGGGCTGGAGTAATCGCCTCCTGTTCCTGGTAGTAGAATACCCGGGGCTTATTAGCCTCCTGAATTTCCTGCGGGACTATCTCGTAAACCTTAATAACTGCTGTCTGTTCCTCTATAGCAGGCTTGTCATAATAAATGTCCACTTCCCGCTCCTGAATGGAAGAGTAGAAACAACCGGACATTCTCGTTCTGCGCCTGTACAAAGATGTCGAGAGAATGTATGACCTCTTCACATTCTTCAGAACATCTAATGATTGAAAACCTTTCTCCTGTTTCTATCAATAATCATCAACATCTGAATGATGTATTTTATGATTTTCTTTATTCAGCGATTAGCCAGCAACCTAACCTGGCACAGTGGCTCAGTGATTAGCGCTCCTATCTTACTGAACAAGGGGCTTGGATTCGGTTCCAGCCTCGTGTGACCAGATGCGTGGAGGCTGCAGAATCCCCCCGTGCCTGCATGTATTTCCTCCCACAATCCAGGAACATGCTGGTCAGATAAATTGGCCTGCAGGATTGTTCATATCATAAGGTGCATTAGTCTAGCTGGGTTACTCTTTGTAAGGTTGGTGTGAACTTGTTGGGCCTCACGGCCTCAACTGACTGTTTGCGCTTTTGGAACATAATTCAGGAGCTGAATGACCTCTCCTGTCCCTCTGTAACACGCTAAATGGCCTCCTCCTCTCCCTGGTTTAAAACATTCAATGGCATGGCAACCCTTGCACTATCAGTAGACATTGAACTCTATCGAGTGGAGATCATTCACTTATCACTAACAGAAACACAAACAAAACGGTCTACTCCAGTTCTCCTTTCAATGAGATCTCCTACAGCTGCAGTAACATTTCTCGAAATGCCAACATTACAGCTCTATATCTCTTCATGTGGCAATCGGCTAATGAGAACTGAATGGGTTCTTCGGATTCCTCTGTAACAGGCATATGGGGAGTGAACTACTTCCTCCTGTTTCTGAACTGTTGTCTCAGTGTTCTAAATAATGTGTCAAGACTAAGAAAAACTTTGATCACGGAGCACTTACGAAAGGAGCAAAATTGCACAAAATCTATGAACAATAAATGCACTTAACCTGGATTTTGCTCTCCAGAAATGTACCCACCAGTCATTGTAGGTAGCTGGTTTGCTGTTTTATCCCTGTCTTCTTTTGTAAACAGTGTGGAACAAATTTAACACTGCCGTCTTCTGGCACTACTCCCACATATACTGAAGAAAGATTAAAAAGTGTGAAAGATGCGTGGTTCATCTATGAGCGACCATCATACATTCCAACCAAAGCGAGGAATTGTTCTCTTTTATTGTAATATGAAAATGATACGAGGAGCAGGTTAACTGAACCTGTTTGCTCTGTGGCTATGATTAATGTCTGTCTCCATGGACTGTCATTATCACAGTGTAAATTTCCATATTTCATTGCTGAATGGACTCAATTCAATGTATTGTCCCATAATACGAGGGGAAGCATCATCGATAGCACGAACAGAAATCAGCAGCTACAGGGAGAGGGGGAGGAGACAACAGAATCTGTGAACATTAGACTGGAACGTTCCAACGACATGCTTGGGTGTATCTGGGAATGTTTGATATATTTCTGCATATTATGATCGATTCTCATTATCACGGAGGATCAAGTATGCACTTTACATTATTCAATATTTATGTTATCTAATCCTGGCTATCGCTGGTAACCCCGGCAAATCTTACTTTTCAGTTACTTTTTCTGTGAAACATGTTTAATTCTATTCATTTTATTTTTATTTATTCTACCGTTCCTGACAATATTCAGATGGGTCGAGTAGAGAGGAGGCCATAACGGATTTAGTGCTTGGCAACGAACCATGCGCGTTGTCAATCTTTCAGTTGAACAGCATTTCGATGACAGTGATCACAGCACCCTGACCTTTGCTGCACTCACGGGAAGGGATAGGTTCAGAGTATATTGGAAATGTTTAATAGAGGAATGGGAGATTAGAATGCTATTGTGCAGGAACAGGGGTTCCGATTTTGGGAACTGATGTTGTCAAGGATATGTACGACAGAAGTTTGAAGATTGTTTTTGAAGCATTTGCTGATGGTGCTGGACAGGTTTATTCCAGTGAGGCAAAGATGGGATGGTATGTTGACAGAATTTGAGTTGACAAAGGATGTGGAACACCAATTCAGGAGGAAGGAGGAAGCTTCCTTAAGTTTGAGGAATAAGGATCAGACTGGGCTTTCGAGGGTGGCAAAGCAACCACGAAGGAACTGAAGAATGGACTTAGGAGATCTCGACGCGGGCATGAAAATGTTTCGTCTGGTAGGATCAAGGAAACTCCTGAGGCAGTCTACACCTACGTGAGGGACAAGTGGATGGTCAGAATGGACCGAAAAGGAATAGTGGAGGGAAATTGTGCCCGGTAGGGGAGGAATATCATAATGAATATTTTGCTTCAGTATTCAGTATTGAAAGGGACCTTGATGTTTCTGAGAACAGCGTGAAACAAACTGATAGAGTAAAGCAGATTGGTGTGAGGAAGAAGGATGTGCTGAACATTTTTTAAAAATAACCACATCAATAGATAAGTCACCTGGGCCATACGGGAAAGTCCCTCATTTACTATATGAAGTGAGGGAAGAGATTGCTGGCCTTTGAAAGTGATCTTTGCATCCTGACTACCTAGTGGAATAGTTCCAGAACGTTGGAGAGTGTCAAATATTATTGTTTGGTTCAAAAAAGAGGATAGGGATATTCATAGGAATTACAGGTCAGTCAGTAAGTGAGTTATGAGAAGATTTGGAGATCAGGTTGTGGTTCTGGCTGTACGTTTGCTTGCTTAGATGAATGGTTCAATTTCAGATGTTTTGTCACCATACTCGGTAACATCATTAGTTAGCCACCAATGAAACATTGGTGTTATCTCCTGTTTTATCTTTAAATGTTTCATTCTCCTTTGATTGTTTCTGTCGTTTCCGTTTTTTTCTCGGAGGGTGGAAGATGGCGTCAAAATCAATGTGTTTGTTGATACAGTTCTGGCTAGAATGCTGTGCTTCTAGTAATTCTCGTGCGTGTCTCTGTTTGGCTTATCCTAGCTGTGTTGTCCCAGTAAAATGTGTGTCCTTGCTCATCTATATGCAAGGATAGTAGCGATAGGGGAGCATGTCGTTTTGTGGCCGATTGATGTCTATGTCTCTTGCTGGTGAGATTTATGCATGTTTGTGCAAAGTAGTATTTGTCCAGCTCTGCAAATTATTTGTACAGGGATTTTAAACTCATCTATTTCTGTTTATTGTGTTGATCTGTTTGTGAGCTACCATGAGGCCAAGGTGTGTAAACTTTGGAAAGGATTCAGAGGAGACTTACTAGGATATTGCCTGATATGGTGGGAAGCTATTACAAGGAAAGGCTGAGGGACTTGAGGTTGTTTTAATTAGCGAGAAGAAGCTTGAGGGGTGACTTAATTGAGACATATATGAACATCAGAGGATAGACAGTGATAGGATTTTCCTTGAATGCTGATGGTTAGCACGAGGGGACATAACTTAAAATTGAAGTATGATAGATATAGGACAGATGTGAGAAGTCGTTTCATGACCCAGAGTGTAACAGGGGCGTGGACAACTCAGCCTGCAACAGTAGTAGACACGTCAGATTTAAGGGCACTTAAATGGTCATTGGATTGGCATAAGAATGCAAATAGAATATCGTAGTTTAGACAGTCTTCAGATGGGACAAATCTGACGGTGCACCATCGAGGCTGAAGGGCCCGTGATGCGTTTTAATGTTCTATGATATGTATTCTATGACTCGATATTCCATGACTCGTTTCCGTCCTCAAACCAAAATCCCATCCATTCTTATGGGCAGTTATCTATATTGTGTCTGACAACGTCTTTATTTCAATATTCGAGGACATGTCTTCACATCCATCCATGCAACGTAATCAAAGGAGTAAAAAACAATTACTCATTGAATTTATATGTTTATGTGCCCTTGATGTGACCTCTTTCTGTCTATGTGACTAGTCCAGGACAGATTGTTGGTGATTGTCATTCCTTGCCACTTGATTATATCCAATGTCCCCACCTCAGCTCCATTATTGTAGGTTGGGGTGTGTCCTCCTTCCTGAAGTTGATGATTAGCTTTTTTGTTTGAATGACATTCATGGAGAGATTATTTTGCCAGAGAGGGAAGACATTTCAGAGAAAGTGATAGCTGTTTCAAGTAGTTCTGCATTTGCTCACCCATCACGTGGAAGTCCACTTCCACAAGTGGTTTATCATGACCATCCCATGGAGTTCTCGTTGGCCAACCATAAGCTATCTCTGATGTTGACAGTCCCGTCCACGAATGTGGAGTCACTCGTATGTGTGATATTGCCAAGGGCAATACTTTGAGCTAATTTAATCCGTTTATTGAACTAATTATATAATCTCTCTTTGAAAGTGCCTTTGGCCTGTTCCACAATCCTTGCTGCTGGGGATTAGACGAACAGAGCAGTTGTCGTTTAATTAATACAGAGTCACAGAATTGAACGTTGATTCGAGCCACAAAATGTGGTCCATTTTCTGTGCTTATCATTTTTGTTAAAACAAATTGGGGCTTAACTTCAGTCAACAACATTTCCATTCCCACTTGTGCATTACAATTGATGCTGGGGAAGGCAACGATTCATTTGTTAAATGCATTGACCATTACTAAAGAGAATTTGTCGCATTGGAGCTTAGGTAATTCAATAAAATCAAGCTACAAACACGCAGAAGTCCCATCTGGCTTAACCATGTTGTTTATCAGACGAATGAGGATAATTTTGAACTGCAGTATTTAAATCCGAGTTCCACCAGGGGTTTAGAAATAACGATAGCATTCTTTCCTTGCCGAGATGAATTCAAGAATGCAAGTGATCAATAAGCACTATTAACACAGAATCAGGAGTACAAAATTGGCCTACCGGTGTTAGAGGTCTCGTGTCGAGGACTGCGAGCATTCCATCGACTTGCAAACTACACGCTCAGAGTTGAAAGCGCCCCTCTGTAAATGTTGAATCGCAGATACATCTAACATGCGCTTTGATCCCAAAATTGTGAGTGATTTGGAGCCTCATTCCCGTTCGATTGAACAACTACAATGGCTCATGCAGACGCCCCGGTTCCAGCTGATTCTGGACGGCCATTTCATAATTGTAACAGAGTACTCCCCCTTTGTGTCAGCTGTACACTTAATAACAGCCAATCGAGGAGGAAGCAGAATACCATCCAGGAAATGTTTAACCGAAAGCGAAGTTTGAATTGGGGTATCTGTATTCGTAAGTAACGCTTGTTGCTACCAGAGTCGGCCAAATCCAAAGAGAGCACCCGTTCCCTTCCTGGAATTGTTGTAAAGTGGCAATATTACCAATGGCTCGAATACAAGCAAAAAGCTTGGCTCTCTGTACCAAGACAGGAATCTGTAAAACAGCCGACTCCTGAACATAAGTGTCTGCTACAATAGCATAACCTGGCTGCTAGGCACCGTCCGGGGAAACAGAGGAACTACAATCAGCATAAAATATGAGGGCAAGATTCTAAAATTGAAGGACCGTCAAATCGGGGCGAGATACCGTGTAAGGAAATGATTCCTCATCACACGATCATGCAGAGTGTTAGTGAAATCGTCAGGAGATTACTCAAGGAACGTAGCAGCGTTTAAAGTGGAGCAAGAATGAAATAAGAGTTACGGGTTCTATAACATCACGAGCTGTTGGAGGCTCAGACAAGCTTGCGTCAGGTGCTGGGAATGCTCAGAGGTAAGGAAGACCACAACAAAGTGTGAGGTGCATAGTTGTACGGGCTAGTGGAAGGTCAAATTAGAAGTCGCCCAACTAAATTATTCCTAAAGAATTTCTTATGCCCGAAACGTCGATTCTCCTGCTCCTTGGATGCTGCCTGACCTGCTGCAAATTTTCAAGCAACACATTTTTCTGCTCTGATCTCCAGCATCTGCATTCCTCACTTTCTCCTGCACTAAAAGTGACAAGCGGTGAATTTCGATGCAGGGAGGTATTCCAATGGCAACTGGATCTAATTTGGTTGAATAATATGCCAATGTTGCCATGCTGCTGCGTTAGGTCACTGTGCCACATTATTTGCACATTAACATAAACCTGAAAAGGTCTGTCATACAGTGCATTCCCTAGCGCTGGGGCATTAGCCAAGGCGTTCTTGAGAACAAAACATGACTGCTTCGCCGAATAAGATACCTGAAAATATAATCTTCTAGGAGAAAGTGCTTTTCCAGCAACACATTCTCAGCTGAAAATAAAAGGAAGATTTCAAAGAGGAATACGGAGTATGTTCTTCAGTGTGACTTCTAACGTTTGAATGTCACTGCTTGCAGAAGTTGATGAGTCCCAGAAGGTCCCACATCTGTTTCCGAAAGGTTGGGGTTGTGGTTTTCAAGATGTCACTGATACATTTCTGTGTAAGGGAACAGGTCATAGCATTGATCAACTCACGTTTTTCCTGTTTCCTTTTTCGCCTTCCGTATGCCCCTCAGTACTCAGAGGTTAACGTCTCCCAGATTCTGGGAGTTCCATCTACTGCACGTTAGTGTACCCCCTAGAACATGCATTATTCCTGTAACTGGCCGATAACGTATCTGTCCATTCGATATCTGCTGTTTCCTTCCATTCTTTAATTGAGAATGTCAATTTTATATCCCATAATTCTCTCCCCAATTCGGTTCACTTTAGGTTGGGAAGAGGCTACATCACATGTCCCTCGCTCCCAGATCTATAGAAAGGGCAAAGGGCAGTTATTTCATGTATGGTTACAACCTGTTCGGAATGGCACTTACACAGGAAAGGGGTCCCCATCTCTTTCCATAGCTCAATATCGTTCATCGTCATCCACACTACGTGATTAGTTGTCTGAGATTTCAAAAACATCATTTCCAAATTACAATTCTCACAAAGTGAAGGTACAATGAGAAAATTGTATCTTCTGGAATTAAAGATTAGCTTATATGTTAAGACCGTATTTACAATATAGAACATAGAACAGTACAGCACAGAACAGGCCCTGCAGCCCACGATGTTTTGCTGACCATTGATCTTCATGTAAGGTAAACCTAATGTATGAACTCTCAAATTTCTGTGACCATATGCATGTCCAGCAGTCTCTTAAATATCCCCAATGACCTCGCTTACGCAAATGCTGCTGGCAACGCTGTCCATGCTCTCACAACTCTCTGTGTAAAGATCCCGCCTTTGACTTCCCCTCTATACTTTCCACGAAACAGCTTAAAGTTATGACCCCTCATTTTAACAATTTCTGCCCTGGGAAAATGCCTCTGGCTATCAACTCTATCTATGCCTCTCATTATTTGTACACCTCAGCAAGGCCCCCTCTCTTCCTTCTATTTTCCAATGAATAAAGTTCGAGCTCCGTCAACTTCTCTTCGTAAGATAACCCCTCCATTCCAGGCAGCATCCTGGTAAACCTCCTCTGAACCCTCTCCAAAGCATCGATATCTTTCCTATAATAGGTCGACCAGAACTGGACACAGCATTCCAAGTGCGGTCTAACCATAGTTTTATAGAGCTGCAACAAGATCTCACGCCTCTTAAACTCAATGCCCCTGTTCATGAAAGCCAAAACATCATATGCTTCCTTAAAAACCTTTTCCACCTGGGTGGCAATTTTAAGGGATCTATGTACTGGCACACCAAGAGTCCGCTGCTCTTCCACACTTTCAAGTTCGCTGTTCAAAGTTCATCATTTCGCATTGGTCCATGTTGAATTCCATCTTCCACCTCTCAGCCAATGCCTGCATCCTGTCAATGTTCCGCTGCAGCCTAGAAAATTCGTCTATACTGTCAACGACACCTTATCAAATGCCTTACTGAAGTCCATATACACCACATCTACCGCTCCAACCTCATCAGCATGTCTAGCAACATCCTCAAAGAACTCCATAAGACTTGTGAGGCATGACCTGCCCCACACAAAGCCGCTCTGACTGCCTTCAATTAAGGCATGCTCTTCCAGATGGTCATAAACTACATCCCTCAATCCTTTCTAACACCTTGCAGACGACAGACGTGAGACTGACTGGTCTGTAATTGCCAGGGATTTCCCTATTTCCTTTCTTGAAGAGAGGAATGACATTTGCCTCCCTCGAGTCTTCAGGTACGAATCCGGTGGAGTGCAAGGGTGCAAACATTTTCGAATGCGTCGAAGCAATCACATTTCTCGCTTCCCAAAGCAGCCGAGGACATGTCTGGTCTGGCCCTGGCGACTTGTCAATCTTAATGTTTGTCAAAATCTTTAGCACATCAGCTTCCTCAATCTCTATCCAATCCAACATGTTCACCTACTCCTCGATGGCTTCATTCACTGCAAGGTCCTTTTCTTTACTAATGACAGAAGAAAAAATCTCATTTAGGGCTTCACCGACCTCCTCAGCCTCGATACACATGTTCCCTATGCCATTCCTGATCGGCCCTACTTTTTCTTTGATCATTCTCTTATTCCTCACATGCGTGGAAAATGCCTTTGGATTCTCCTAATCCTTCCTGCTAAGCCTTTATCCTGCAACCTCCTGGCTCTCCTCAGGCATTTTCGAGCTCCTTCCTCCCCTGCCTGTAATCCTCTAGAGCTGTGCAAGACCCTTCCTTCCTCCACCTTATGTAAGCTGCCTTCTTTCTTTTGACGAGAAGCTCCTCCGCTCTCGTCATACAAGTTCATTTATCTTACCCTTCTTGCCCGTCTCAGAGGCACACATTTATGCATCACTCGTAACAACTGTTCCTTAAACAGTCACTACATGTTACAGTGCCCTTTCCATTAAACAATTGTTCCCAGTCCATGCTTCCCAACTCACATCTGTTAGCATCATAGTTTCTGTTTCCCCAATTGAATATCTTCCCATTATGCCTGCTTCTCTCCTTCCCCATAGCTGTGTAGAATATGAGGCAGTTGTGGTCAATGTCACCAAAAGGCTCTCCCACCACGTGATCTGATACCTGCGCCGGCTCGTTGCCGAGCACCAAATCCAAACTGGCCTCTCCCCTCGCCGGCCTGTCAACGTACTGAGTTAGGAAACCCTCCTGAGCACACCTTATAAAAACAGCTCCTTCCAAACCATCTGCTCGAAGGAGGTTCCAGTCAATATTGGCAAAGTTAAATTCACCCATTAAAGAAACCTAACTACATTCACACTTTTATAAAATCTGCCGACCTATGCTTTCTTCAATCTCCCTACTGCTATTGGATGGCCTGTAGTAAACCCCTAATGAGGTGACTGCTTCCTTACTGTTCCGAATTTCCACCCATACTGATTCTGTAGGCAGACCCTCCTCGACAATGGGAACTTTTGTAGCTGTGATACCTTCTCTGATTAGCAGTCCTACACCCCCTCATCGTCGCACCCCCGCCCTATTCTTTTCAAATGTTCGAAACCAGGAACATCCAGCAATCATTCCTGCCCATGGGAAATCCACATCTCTGTTATGACCACAACTTCATAGCACCAGGTACTGATCCATGCTCTAAGCTCATCACTTGTATTCCTGATACTCCTTTCATTAAAGCAAACACTCTTTAACCGATCCCTTGGTTCTTTCCCAGGAAATTCCATCCTACTTGCTGCGCTACTTCTTGCTGTTGCCTCATCTCCATCAACTCTCAATAGTGGTATATAGCTCTGGTTCTCACCCCCAATGCCATACTTTGTTAAAACCTCCTGAAAAACTCGATCAAACCTTCCAATCAAGACATAGGTCCCTTTCCAGTTAAGGTGCAACCCGTCCTTCATGTACAGGTCGCACCTTCCCCAGAAGGCATCCCAATTATCTACATATCTGATGCTCTCCCTCCTACACCAGTTGCAGAGCCATGTGTTAAGCTGCGCCCGCTCCCTGTTCCTCGCCTCGTAAATTTGCAATTTTCATTTGGCCAGAAAATGAAATTCCAAACGTGATTAATTTAAATTAGATTAGACTTACAGTGTGGAAACAGGCCCTTCGACCCAACAAGTCCACACCGACCCGCCGAAGCGCAACCCACCCATACATTAATCCCTTACCTAACACTACGCGCAATTTAGCATGGCAATTCACCTGACCCGCAAATCTTTGGACTGTGGGAGGAAACCGGAGCACCCGGAGGAAACCCACGCAGACACGGGGAGAACGTGCAAACTCCACACAGTCAGTCGCCTGACTCGGGAATTGAACCCGGATCTCAGGCGCTGTGAGGCAGCAGTGGTAAACACTGTGCCACTGTGCCGCCCACTAATTCAAAAAGATAATTTTACACAATCTTTATAAACAAATTTTGTTTTCTTTTAAAATAAACAGTTCCTGGCAGAAATAGTTTTCAATCAGTACATAAAGTGCCTCAAATAGGATTGACATTTGCCATGCAAAATCTAAGCTAATAAAAAGCACAGACAACAGTTTAAAACCACCATGGCTTCGCACCATGAAGACCTAAATGAAAACATGCCAGGATCTCGAGTGTTAGGGCATAAAGAAAACAAGTATTGCACAAGACTACATGTCGCCACGAATGAACAAATCATAACAGAATACATGGTGTTCACACTCAGTCCAGCGAAAGCAAAATCAAACAGACTGTTGCTTTCCCTCTCTCCTTCTGTCTGGGATCCTTTTTCCATTTCAGCATTTTGTTGTTAAAATTTCTACCAAATGTTGTATGCGATCGCAACTAAACATGCTATCTGTTTGAAATAGCTTGTCAGTTCTACATGTGCATCTCACATTTACTGATAAAATCATATTTTCGAATCAATTCCCTATTACATAGAAAGTTTATACTACATACACAGACCATCACAATCTTTCGAAACTGATAATTGACGTCCTTTAATTCCTATATAACAATATACCAAGTTGTCCTATTCACACAAATAATTTTACAAATTGTTCAATCTTTTAGAGGGGCCTGCATCCCAATAATCGTTTTCCTGATCAATTATTTTCTCATAGAGTTCCCCTTCTGAATTACATAGTGCGTCTATTCCATTGTTCCTTATGAACCATACCTATTCAATATTTTATGTGCATGTCGAATTAATATCAACTTTATCACTTAGGTAAAGGATATATGTATTTAATTGTAACGGTATTAAGATTCAGTGAGAAACAAATGAAGTTATGTTTTCATTACGATTGTTTATTTCCTTTTCTTCAGGGGGAGTTGTTACGAATTCAAAAACATGTCTGTTCAGATAAAACAGAAATGGTTTTTCTGAATTTTGAGATTAACTTAAAGTACAGGCTCAGCAGCACGAAAGGAAAGGCTGAGAAACGAGATGATCCAAAATAGGTCCATCCAACAGTCAGTTGTTGAAGGAATACATGCATTCTCCTTCCTGTTTTGACAATAATTTGAAATAACGAGTTTGAGAACATTTGTAGCTCAGATTGAGGTTTCTGATGTCGGTTTGCTCGCTGAGCTTGAAGGTTCATTTGAAGACGTTTCGTCACCCTACTGGAAAAACATCAGCAGTGAGCTTCCGCATGAAGCACTGTTAGCAAAGTTCACTTTCTATTTCTGTGTTGAGATTTCCTTGTGTTGGTGAGACATGAACCGCTCTCACTCGTATCCTTACATACAGATGAGAAAGGACATCACTTCAACAGGGACAATATAATAGCGTGAATATCGTAACCTCTTTATCTGCTGCTCCTGTAATGTCTGTAAACTTTGCTTTCTCGAGGATATCGTTTAAAACGTTTTGGCCCTTCCTCATTAACCTAACCGTTTTGTATATTCAGGAGCAGCGTTTTAGTCTCCACTGTGCTTTCCATTTCCACTCCAACAAGATTCACCCGCATATTCTGGTTTCGTACATTTGACTTTCCACGACATCCAACTACTTCTCCGAATCTATAAAAACTGCGATTTCGCGTGGCCTACATTCTTGGAGTGAAAACAACTGAAAACATTTACGTTCTCTGTCCCCTTCACAGGTTTTCTTTTTAACCCGTCGTAAATCATCCTTATGATCTTCACCGAAATCAAACATTCCCTTACCAGAATTTCTCTTTTCCCCAACTTCTCCCCTCACAGACTGAAACTGAAGTCGGAAGCCAAACTTTCATTTCTGAACCAATTCATTGTCGTCAGCCATTTCAGCTGCTGACCTTGTATTTTTAACTCTGTACTCTTCCATATGACTTCTCATTATTTCAGGATGCAAATTTTTCAATTCTTCCTAAATAATTATCTCAGTAAAAGCATCCTCGGTTTGCTCTACTTTAACACCCTTTTCCATCTTTCCATAATACTTTGTTTTATTCCTTCAAATTCAATGTACGAATGACCAGAATCCCTCCTTTGCTTCCCTAAACTTTGTCTACAGGCTTCAGGCAGAAGTTTATTTTCATTTAAGATGGCTTTCTTCACCACCTCTTAAGCTCCGATACCTCCTATGTTAATGATACAAATACTTCACTAGCTCTGCCGACAAATTTTGTCTGAATCGACAAAAAGGCTCGTGGCAAATTGTCCTTGAATTTGTTTAGCCTCTGTTTGAAATGAGATGGAAAAAGCCTCTACGTGCTTCTCATCAAATTTAGACAATGTTTTAATACATTAAAGCAGATCCACATCAGGCCTTTGTCTATCACAAGTTTGCTCATCCTCATGCTCTTCCTCACTCAGCTTACCTTCAGCCTTCCTCTCCATACAGTTAAGCTGATTCCCCTGACGAACAGTCAATTTAAGAAATTAAAACTCTCTCCTCTTCTGTTTCTTCCCTCTGTCTTTCTTTTCATTCTGCCATCGCGATATATTCTTTTTTCTCTTTCCAGACAGTTTTAATCAACATTTAAAGTATTTGATTTTTTACTCTTTCTTTTCTTTTGTCTTTACCTTCAGCTCGTTCATTCTCAATTGAAGGTTAGCCATCTGCAAATATCCGTTTATCTTCCCAGAAAATCTAAGTGCTTAGCTACAGCTCTAATTAATCTCCGTTTCTGATGAACGAAAATAACACTAACTTCTGGTAAACCGCCAATCCCAGCAGCTTTTCCTCGTTCATCTTTTGTAAGACCCTCAAAGCCAGTTCTTCCATTTCGAAAGATAAACTCTTAGTGACTGAGAGGGAAATTAATACACCAAATATTATTTAAATCAACCACGTTTCAGCAGCTGGAATACAGGTTACTCACACTCGCTGTCTTTATATCCAGAAATCCCAATCCCAAATCTGAACTAGAGAAGGAGTCCCACAACCAGCTTCAAATAGGTTATGGATCAATCTAGAACCCCTCAAAAGATTGCTGGAAGGCCTACCAGACCGTAACGTTTTCTCGCTGTTTTAGGCAGGTGTAAATGGATATGCCAGGAGTGATCCAGCTGACCCAACCATCAGTTTCAAGCAAAATAGAATTTACTTCACACAAGAACTAAACACAGCCTACTTTAATAAAATATAAATATTTGAAAATCAAATCGAGACCACGGCAACTACATGATGATGTCCCAAATACTTGTAATATCTCCATAAAAAGAAACCTGCGAAAAAGTTAAAATTTGGCAAAGGTGCTCACAGAAGATGTCAGAGAGTGAGAGAAAGGGGGTGTGGAGAGAGATAGAGGTAGAGAGGGAGGGGAGACAGAGAGTGTGTGTGTGAGAGAAAGAGAGAGAGAGAGAGATGTTCATTCCCATGAAGCTGCATTACTCTGACCCAATTCGGTGATAACTTCGTTGAGCATCGCACCACGTCCTTCTAGACCGATGTGGTTTTGTGAGGAGTAAGCCTGTAAGGGTGTTGTTTTATCGGAACAGCATTCCCAACTTCCACCTCCGACCATAGTATTAGTCCTTCCTATTCTATTCTTGTATATATCGTCGTGGTGCTACAACAAAATTTCGAAGTCGTTTCTTTGCTTCTAAGACTGGTAGCTCACCAAACAATCCCACTCCTGAAGTATTCCATCATTATTTAATATATTTTGAGGCATATCAAATTCCACACCATCTGGATTTGATTTCTGATGTGCCCTATTCTGGTGCTGTTTAGCGAATCGATCTCCCTAAATTCAGATACATAAAGTGTGAATAATGTATCTGAAATCTCCGACTTCAGTCCTATCAATGTTTCATTAATTCGTTCCAATGGCACTCTCACTTAATGTCGAAATATGAATTGAAAAGGGGCACACTGAGCAGATTCGTTTGGGCTATCCCAAGGAGCAAATAATATGAACGTAATGCATTTATCCCAATCATGTTGGTAATCCTGATAGTGCACTCTCACTAAGGTCTTCAGGGTCGAATGCGATCTTTCCAATGGTTCATGGCATTTAGGAGTGTACACAATTGCTTTGACGTTCTGTATGTCTAAACTATCCATGATTTCCTTTAATTATCGATCAGTAAAATTTGGGCTAGTGTCAGTTAGGAGGGCTTGGATCGGCGCAACATCGAGGGTAAAAGGGCCTGTACTGCGCTGTATTTTTCTATATTCAATGTTCTATGTTCTAGCACTAAACACCGATTCGGACCTGCTATATGTTCAGGAATTTCCTGCATCATTAATTCAAACAGTTTCCCACTTACTGAACCTCAACTCCTGCATCTTTCTTCATCATAGTATCGAAAAGTACACCACAGAATCCCTACAGCGTGGAAACAAACCAGTCGGGAGAACAGGTCCAACTGACCCTTCGAAAAACATCACACTCAGCCCAATTCCCCTCCAAGTCAGCACTTCACATGGCGAATACCCGTAACCTGCTCTTTCCTGAACAGCATGGACAATTGAGCACGGCCAATGGAACTAATCATCACAACTTTGCACAATGTGAAGTAAACAAAACAACTGGACGAAACTCACACAGACACAAGGCGAGCATGTAAACTCTGTACAGCTAATCGCCCGAGTCTGGGAACGAACTTGTCATGTCAGGTAACAGTGCTAACCTCTGAGCCACTTTAGTGCTGTCGCTTACAACAGTGGGACTTTGTTACTACACAGGAAGAAAGTGAGGACTGCAGATGTTAGATATCAGAGTCGAGATTAAGGTGTAGCAACACTACGCAGGTCAGGGAGTGTCTGAGAAGAAAATGAATAGAATTTGCAAATAAATTGCCTTCATCAGAAATGAGAGTGTGAACCGACGAGGTGGAGAGGCAAATGGCTGACAAGTCCTCCGCGTCTTCCTCTCCAGGTGTCCCCACAAGTACTCTTCCAATGACATTCTCAATTGTTTGGCTGAACTGGTCCTCGCCCGCAAGAATGTCTCCTTTGAATCCTCCCACTTTCTCCAGCGGAAATGGCTAGGCATGCGTATTGGCACGGGCTCAAGCCATGCCTATCTCTTTGTTTGCTTCCTCGGTTAGTTTGATAACTGTGTCGGCGCCACCTCGTGCTCGCACGAGTAGGTAAAACAGTTCATCAACTTCACCAACGCATTCAACGCTGACCTTAAGTTCCCCTGGACCATCTCGGACACTTCCCTCCTCTTTTGGACCTGTCCATCTCCATCAACGGTGACGGTGTCTCCACAATGACAGCTTCTGCAAACCCATCTTGTCCAACAGCTACCTGGACTACACCTCCTCCCAGCCTGTCTTCTGTAAAAACGCTATGCCTCATTCCCAAATCCTCCACCTCCACCCCATCTGATCCCAGGAGGACCAGTTCGACTATAGAATGCACCAGATTGCATCCTTCTTCAAAGACCGCAATTTGGCCTCTAGATGGTGATGATCCCATCAAGTGCATAATTTCCACTTCCTGCACGTTCACTGTTGAACCCTACCATTCAACTGCAACAAGGGCAGACACGCTCTCCTCCCCGGTTATCACCTTCCACCCCACAAACCTCCATGTACTCTGTATCATCTTCCACCATTTCTGCAGCCTCCAAACGGACCCTCTCAATAGAGATATATCTCCCTTGTACCCCTTCCGCTCACGAAAGGACAACAACCTCTGTGACTGCCTTGTCAGGTCCACGCCCCAAACAAACCACCCTCAACTCCCAACACATTGCCCTGCCACCACAGGTCTTGGAAAATCCGGGGTCGCACCTCCTCCTGACGATCATCGAATTCCGCTAATCAGTCTTGCACATCTATCGGCGTTTTACTTGCCCTCATACACATGCCATTTACTGTATCCATTTCTCTCGATGCTGTCTCTACTCCACTGGGGAGACAAGAAGCTTACTTGCAGGGCGCATCAGAAAACATCACCCGGCACCTGCACCGACAACCCCACCATCTCGTGCCCAAAAAACTTCAACACCCCTTCCGACTCCGTGGAGGACATGCAGGTCTTGGGACCCCACCACCCCCACTCTCTAACCAACCGATTCTTGGAGGAAGAACGCCACATGTTCCGCCTTGAGACCCTCCAACTTCATGGGATCAACGTGGATTTCACCAGTTTCCTCATTTTCCCTCCCACACCTTATCGTAGTTTCAAGCATCCGACTCAGCACTGCCCTCGTCTTACCTGACCATCTAGCTTGCCAAAAATCTACTCTAACCTCCGCTGCAACAGATCGCCAGTACCACCACTTCGGTCTGGTTCTCGTACTCTCAGCTACCGTGTCCCCAGCCCCACCGTCTCCCATTTATCGCTCATCCACTCAACACACAGCCTCATTCCTAATGGAGTGTTTTTGCCCGAAGCATCGATTATCCTTCTCCTCTGATGTTGCCTGCCCTGCTGTGCCTTTCCAGCACAATACTCTCGACATTTGTTATTTCACAGACTGGAAAATTGTCAGGATATTTTTTCTTTTAACTCATCAATTCACTGATCTTCCCTTGGCTTATCCACCACAAGTGGCGTCACTCACTCCTCCTATCCTACTAGGTCGTTTCCAACAATAACCTGTATTCCAGAATCGACATTCTGCCAATCATTCGCACGGTTGCTTCACTAGTCTTGATTTGCCTTTCCGTCTTGATCTTACAAAGTGGTACGTTAAATTCCTTTTGCTCTATTCCACCAATTATCACCGTCTCGTGCAACATGTCAGGGAGAGTGTGAATAATTTCAGCTCTCAGTATTAGATAATGACCAAATGCCATATCGCTTAAAAGTTCAACGCCTTTCCCTTCTGTCCCTGTTACTTTCTGAGCAAACATTGCCCACAAGTTGACAGAGATCAGCCTTTAATGCAGTACCCAGGCCTCGTATAGGATGTGCACTCAGGTGCAGCTCCTGGAATTTTCTTATGTGTTTTTCCTTTAACATATCCACTAACCCTACTGGTTTTGACCCTTTCACCACATCTTTTTCCATAGTGCTTTTCTTCAACGACAGTCATTGTGTCATTGATTGTACAAACTGATGGCAATAAAAGCAACTTTTTTGTAGTGCTTTTCTTAAACCATTGGCATTGTAATGTTGTGCTCCACTCTATTAAAGTGAAATTACCTGAGGCTTTTCTACTCCTTTTCACCGTTGCGATCTTCTTAATTCAATTGCCGCGAAGTATTCCGGGTATAATTGACTTTTTATTAGTGAAAAAAAGTGATCCAATTCTCCAAAATTCCACACAGGATGAAATTCCTGCTGGAACCTCAATTTCGCCTTGGGCACCAGTGAATATATGACTGCCTTATCTGCTGTTCCTCTCACTTCCTGAACATTATGCTCATCCACACATGTTTTGTCATGTCTGAAAGTGCGTTTATAAACTCCTCCAACACAATCATCTACTTTTCAAAACCAAATGTCCTATCTAGTATTTGAGAGATAGTCATACTCATCTCTCAATTTTGATCCCCTCAATTTTTTTCGAACTCAACATAAGTCTGCCTGGTTGCTCCATGATTTTTCTGAACCACTGTCTATATGCATCTGGTACAAATTAACAGCCACTTAAAATAGTCTGCTTGAATATCTGCACAATCTCTGTCCCCTCATCTGGAAGTGCAGGAGATTTCTAACTAGATCAAGCTGCCAGAATACTCTGAACTAACGATACTAACACGTTCACCAGTCACTTCATCTGCCGAGCCAGTGCTTCAAATGCAATTTTATAAAACCCCTTCGACATCACTCTCATAGATACGTGGCAATGCTTTAACTTTTTTGTAGAGATCTAGATCACCTCCGACCATCCCCGTTCTTGTTAAGTTGAGTATCCTGACAAATTTTCAACTTTTAAAATTCAAAATCTCTCTCCCTTTCTCTTTCTTCTCTTCCTCCTTCTCCGACTGCTTTCTTGTTCTTTTGTTAGCGAAGACCATTCTCTCCCTTTACTTTTTCTGATAAGAGCCATTTTCCTCACTTCTAATTTAAATAAACAGATGTATTGGAAATTTAAGAGATTTCCTCGACTAAGTTTTATTTCACGAGAAAAACATGGATCACAAATTGTTCATTTCTGATGGGACCTTTCGTACATCAAAGCAGTTCAAATCTGTCTAATTGTGACCATATCCTAGATTTCATGAATTGAGATCCATTCCAAACCTGTCAAAATCCCAGACTGCATACTATTAAAACTGTCCAAACCCCATTCTATTGGCCGCCAAACTGTTGCGACGACATGATTGACACACTGTGTCAATTAAAACTAAACATCAAGAAAAGCTCGCCTCGCCATGTGAGATGTCAAAATGTGAGTGAGGGACACAGAATCCCTAGTTTCCCAAAGTTAATCAAAAAACTCTTCATTCTAACATTGAACACGAAAGAAAGCTATTCACAAATTCAGCCCCTCTTTTCTTAACGACTTACTATCTGACCCCAAAGTATACAAATGCTGTACCAGTAATACAATCATTAAAAAGTGTATTAATGTAATTTCAAATCCAATTGTCTCTGCTCTGTCTTCAATGTTCCATCTATAATTTCCCCAGTTCTTCTTTCCTTTCAGTGCGTGAACATGTACCGCTGATAGGATGTCTCTTCCAATTTCATTGAAAGCAAG